>NW_027187876.1:0-58678 GCF_041381155.1 Argopecten irradians | reverse complement strand
ATGACTTATGAACTTAACAATAACATGACGATATCTTCCATTATTAAATATATATTTTTATTTCCTATCTTTTTGTAAATGAACATGATATTATGCTTAGCCTATATAAATAAACTCACCTATCCGTTTTCAATGTTTAATACATTTTTAAGAACTTAAAAAAATGATTAGCGATGCATGCCTGAAATATTATAATCTAGATGTCATAACATCACATCGAAAAACATAATATAATCATTAGCATCTATCTTTTTATAACAGGTACTTGATTCATACACTAAATATCTAAAGCCCCTGCAGAGGAATGCTGACACGACGTCTGTTCCCGCAAAGCTTTAAGGACACCTCTACAGTACTGCATAACTGCCTTATTACAGTAGTTCTGAGAATTCTAAACAGACAATGTATCAAACCAGCATATCATAGTTAACTGTTTTACATGTTTACGAGGGAATCGGCATTTCAATGTATTTTGAAAACCTTCAATAGGATTGGCTATTGCAATATTACATTTTGACCTGTATAAATGCTGATTGGTCATGCAATAGCTGAAAACGTGAATTGCAGCATGCGATAATGATAAAACCTCATACTGCACGCTGGTGCAAGTGTTCTTTGACGTCGCTTCATTTACCTAGATATATCCATGCGACGTCTCTTTAAAACCAAAACAAAAATCGAGATGGAGCTTTATCGAAGTGGAGTTCTTTATAGTGCATTGCACAAATTTTATAAATATACAATCCAAGTGGTATTTGATTTTTGGTTGGCATAGGCTGAAATACCGAAGAGTAAAACAACATTTGACGTATGGAGAGTTTATGTAGCCCAGATAACCAATATTGATCTTGGCTTTTTATCTGTCTTCACTACAAACTGAAATGATATATCACGGTATTATTTTCGCGGGTATTTATAAAATTAATCTCCGCGAAACTATTTTAGATATAAGTACAGTACAACTCAACGATATTAAATGGGAACTTACTTCTGTTTGAACAAATCGAAATAGAAAGGAAAATAAATAGCCGCAAAATTAAATACAGAAGAACCCAGCGAGGTTTACATATGTAATGGGGAATAACTTCTATGTGAACAAATCGATAAACAGGAAAATAAATCTCCGCAAAAATTATTTTGTTTACAGTATCTTGTGATAAACAAGGGATGTTGTTGCCTATTCGAAGAAGTGCGAAAAGAGTTATTTTGTTTTCAAGAGATTGCATGGAACTATACATGTGTGAGGGCAATTTAAAATACTAAAATTACATACATTTATAGCACAAACAATAATATGTTTGGGTTTGAATTTCATTTACTTAGTTTCATTTGAAATGTCTAGTGAAGAAAGAATGAGTTCAAATTGTCAAAGACCCTAACATTCTCTAAGGTAATGTGACTGTTCACAGGCCTTTTGGCTTCTTTAGCCCTGTTTTATGTAATGACACTAAATTACATGTAGATAAGGGAGATAACTCCTATGCTTTATTATTGATACACGCTTTAAAGATTCATATCATGGATTTAGGTTATAGAACTTTCTAGAATAATATCATGTAATAAACAAATATGTTTGTAAACATGTTGATTATAAGTAGGGATTCTAGGGAATGATCTATTTCCAGAAAGCTCTGTGTGTTTATTTGTTTACTGTTTTTAGTTAGATATTTCTAGAATTAGAAGGTTACTCCAATATTCTTAAAACTAGGGTTTAGCTATATATACTCCAACTGTCCAAAGCTAATCAGAACTGTAATGAGACCTGTAATGAGACATATCAAGAATTGTACAGTGCCATATAAGATTCTATTGGAAAGCTATTGTGACTTTATCTGTGGATTATTACAACACTTTGTGTGGATTTTTCATATTGCCTGGAACTTTACAAATCATCTGTGGACATTCATTTTCCTCGTGGATTTGTGATTATTGTTAAATTGAAAACCTGGAAGGATCAAGAATTATACCAGGACATTCCACATACAGATATAGTAACACTTCAAATCATAGTAATTACTCCTTGTTACCACCACCAATTAACTTTAGATATTGTAAACAAATCACTGTATAATATTGTAAAATATAATTAAATTGTGTTTTTGAATTAAGACTGCATGGATTTCTTCATTTCTGTTATTCTTGCTTGTAACAAGCTTTACAAACACCTCTATATGTGTGTGTTCTGACCAATATAATTAATCCACTGTTATATAAGCGCATAAGTAGTCAATCTGATCAAAGTTCGTATATCCATGGTGTTTTAACAACAGTTTCTTTGTTTGTTACACCAGAATTATTTACTTCGTTGGTCCAACACCATTTAACAGATTGTTTTTATCAAATTACGTTACAACGTTATATAAGTTAAAGTGTAGCATAACATTCTTTCATAATTGTTATTATTTATATCCTAGGTTTACCTTGTTAGACAATAAAATGTTTTGGAAGTAATGTCTATGTTGTTTATTAACAGGCATGCGACTGATAAGTTTAGTATTGTGCTTTAAACATGTAATGGTACAGCATAATAGGGGAATTAATATCAATCATTGTAAAATGTATAAATATAATTACCTTCATGCTGACTTATTTTTTTTATTTACCCTGTATCTGTGTGTTAGACGTCTTACTTTCCTCTATATTCTCCACCCAAGATGTTTTTGTAACGAAATAATAAAATGAGTTATATTCTGATTTTGTCAGCGGGAATATACTGTAGAGTGCAGTTTGTTTGAATTTTCCGGTGACGATGCTCTTATGTGACCATACATGCCATACCGCCCGGCGTGAGACAAAAACCTCCCGTATTTTTTTAAGCCTTTTATTGTCTCCCGGCAGGAGAGTCTAAATTCCGATTTCTATAATACCCCTCCGTTTTAATTTTCGTTGCCACATTTGTGTACATGCTAGGTTAATTTTAGCACGAGGGTAACCACTCCCTGACCCCCTGACCAACACCCAAGTGGCCCTAATTAGCAGCCTTGGGCTATTTCCACCTTGGCTTGTGGTGTCACTTTCTCTCACGTCTGTGTATTATGTAAACTGAAGTCAAGCAGCCGATCGGCCGCCTAGAAAACAATCAGCTGGCCTTTCAATAAATTTTATGACTACAGCTAGTGAGCATTACAAACAAAACAAATACTGCTTAACAACTGTGAATAGATTTACTCACGTTTTTAATGTTAAATAGGCCTATCTGTATTTGATGGATGTCACAAACTTTGCAATCGTAATGGCCGCCATTTTGGGTAATTGTAATAGATGATCCGGATTTTATAGAATTTCCGGATTTCCCAATAACCACGTTTTTAAAAAATGGAAAAAAGTATTTTTTTTTTTTTTAGAATTTTTGTGTGAATTTTATTTTTAGAAAAAAAAAATATTAATAATAAAAAAATTATCAGTAGTAACTGAATTTAAATAAATAAAATTAAAAAGAAATTTATTTTTTTCTCTCTCAGATTAAATTACATTTTGAATACTTACTGTAACGATTCTGTTTTTTTTTTAAAATTTAGTGCTTGTAAATTTAGAACTTTATCCAAGTTAATTATCCGTTATTTGTGAAAGATTATTAAAAAGCCCAGTCTAAATATTTCGAACAATAAAACTGCTCCAGAACTGGGTTTATATAGGGATGTGACTACTTTTGCAAAACCACACATTCCTTTATTTCAGTAAAATTCAATATGAATGCAGAATTTCATCATAAAAAAGCAGATATTTGATTTATTCATATATGTCGCGCGTATTACCTACCCTCTTTTTGAGACCAATTCATCCTTTGAAAATGGTTATCAGATCTCACTCTCCACCCATAGCAAAATATGGCATTGTATGTGACCCTTTTCCTATCCCATGCTCTCTCACCCCGTCTTTGCATATTACAGAGTTTAGCTCCCTTGGTGTCGATTGTTGACGTAATGTTTCTTGTGAGCGCAATTTCATGACGTCACATAATCAATTCCTACTTCGCAAGTGCTGATAACTGACTCACGTAATATTGCAAAATTCAGAATTGATTCGCCTATCCAACAATGACAAGCTGTTGGAATGTAATCGACCACATGTATTTGTTTTTGGTTTCTTTTTTTGTGGGTCCGTGGTCTAAAATCTTATCTTCTAGACTACCCATTTCTACCATTGCCAGATTTTTTTGTGACAACACTGTATCTGACTACAAGCTGTCCTCACCAAAGATTAGGTGGCTCCCAAGTTTATGCCCATTAGCCCAGTCTCTCTCCTACCATTACTTGAATCCTTGAATAACCATGTCTCTATTGTTTGGCGTTTCATCGGATACACAAACTTTCTGTGTACCCTTTGTCTTCTTCACCTTTTCCCATCCACCCTCTCTCTCTCTCTCTCTCTCTCTCTCTCTCTCTCTCTATCTCTCTCTCTCTGTCTCTTTGACTGGTTTCAACCGTAAATGTGAGGACACACGTCTCATACCATCCTTGTAAGGACACATAAAGGAGTGGTATCACTTTGGGCCGTTTCGGCACCTCAGTAATAAGCAAAATATTTTGTATCAAGATACATTAGGGTCAGCTACATATTGTATGCTATTCAGTATATCCGATTTTTTCTGCGCTCATGGTTATTTCAGAGGTCACAAAAGTCAAAGGGTGAAATAATTCAAATTTTCATTGTTTAAGTCCTAATTACTTAAATATTAGAAAAGAGATAAAAATAATTTTTGCAGATTTTGCCTGTAAATATTGGGTTTATGAAGTTCAGTTAAGAAAACTGATTAAAAGTTCAAAAAGTAGGTCACAGTGACCTTGTTTAAGCGTTTAATTCTATTTTAGCATTAAAAACTTTAATATTTTTACTGAAAACTGGAATTTTTCAAAGATTTGATAGCTTGAAATTGATATTTAGTACTACAAAAGGATCTTGACATGACCTGCTTGAGATGATTACATCCTAGGTCACATTGGCTAGGTCACGTGCATAAATTAGGTCATATTCAATGAATGATATTTATTTGTCCACTAAGCAAATGTTGTTTTCCAATGTTTAATAAAGCAGGATTTAAAAATTGTTTAGACTTGTTTTATGTGCTTAGTTTCAAGTAACGCCTTCACTGAGGTAAGATTTTCGAATTATGCCTGATGCCCAACTGTCAAGGATTCATGTAATGTAGGAGGGAGGAGACTGAGCGATGGGCATAAACTTGGAGCCACCTAATCTTGTGTGTGAGGGGAGGGGTGGAATGGGGAGAGGTGAAAAAGACCTCTGAAATTTACCATGAGCGCAGAAAAATCGGTTATTCTGAATAGCATACAATATGCAGCTGACCCTAATGTATCTTCATGCAAAATATTTTGCTTATCACTGAGTGGGCCGTAAAACGGCCCAAAGTAATCCCCCCCCCCCCATTTACCATGTCTACAATTGTTTTTTCCCTGGTAATTGGAAATCCACTCATTGAATCACCATAATCTCACTTTGATTTTCAACAATTTCAAAATAATGAAAAAAATGAGAGACACTCATTCAAAGGACTTTTCTCTGATTAAGACGCGGGGACAATGGTCATACTAGAATACATGTATGTCCTAACTAACATGAGATTTAATGTCCCCACTAAGATGAGATAAGTGTATGATAAAATGTATGTCCCCACTAAGATGAGATATTCAATGTCCTCACATAATTGTGATGTAACGTGATACAATGTAGGTCCTCATCTAACATGTGATATTCAATGTCCCCCACATAATTGTGCTGCATGAGATATAATGTATGTCCCCACTAACAGGAGATATTCAATGTCCCCATCAAAGTTATGCTGCATGAGATATAATGTATGTCCCCACTAACAGGAGATATTTCAATTTCCCACAAAATTGTGATGCTGCATGAGAGATAATGTGATATGTCCCCACTAACAGGAGATATCCAATGTCCCACAAAATTAAATTTGCTGCATGCATGAGATATAATGTATGTCCCCACTAACAGGAGATATTTCAATGTCCCCACAAAATTATGCTGGCATGAGATATAATGTATGTCCCCACTAAACAGGAGATATTCAATATCCCCACAAAATTATGCTGCATGAGATATTATGTATGTCCCCATTAACAGGAGATATTCAATGTCCCCATAAATGTTATAATGCATGAGAAATAATATATGGGCCCCCACCCCCCCCCC
The DNA here is from genome assembly GCF_041381155.1 of Argopecten irradians. Taxonomy (NCBI): domain Eukaryota; kingdom Metazoa; phylum Mollusca; class Bivalvia; order Pectinida; family Pectinidae; genus Argopecten; species Argopecten irradians. Next base: position 52,510 of record NW_027187876.1, on the reverse strand, counting down.
CCCCCCCCCCCCCCCCCCACTCAAAGAGGAGATATTACAATGTACCCACTCATAATTGGGCTGCATGAGATATAATGTATGTCACCACTATAACTGGTAGATATTTTCTATAGTCCACATATGACCCTATGCTCCCCCTGAGGGAAATAATGAGACCGCAGAGCCAAGATATTCACTAATTTGGTAAAGGGCCTAATGACCACTCTATCTATAAAGAGTTATTTTGATCTCACAGGAGCCCGGGAAAAATTATACGATTTAGAATGCCAGATATGAGTTTTACGATGAATTTGTGATCGATTTTGCGAGCGCGAATGGCGCGAGGTTTTGGTGTTTGGTGTTTTGGGGGGGGGGCGGGGGGGTTCTGGGTTCTCCCTCGGGGGAAAAAATCTACAATTTAGAATGGCTGAGATGAGTTTTACGATGTATTTTGGTGAATTTGCGAGCGCCGAACGTGCGAGATTTTGTTGTTAGGGGGGGGTTCCGGGGGTCTCCTCCGAGAAAAAATATAACGTTTTGGAATGTGACTGAGATGAGTTTTACAATGTATTTTGATTATTTTAAAGCGTTCTTAACACGGTAATTTTTCGATTTAAAGTTACCTGCATTTAGAAATGATAATTGTGAGTGTCGTCATACCATTATGCAACCCAGCTCGATCTGAACATACCGGATTCCCATTCAACCATCGGCACATTGTTGTGTAACTTAAAATAATATAAATGAATTGGATTGTCTTGCTAAGACATATAAACAAATTAATATTTTAAGAAGCATTTTTTAAAATAACATAATTCCTTGATGGACATTTTTAGTCTAGTTCGTGTGTATTGACTTTTCGTTATTAAATGTTTAAACATTACGTGCTTGAACGTTTTAGGAAACGCGCCGCGCAGCGGAAAAAATTCTAACAATGAAGTACAAAAATGGCAGGAGGAACCTTTTTTTATCTCAAATGTGCATTTTTAGAACATTTTTCACTAAGCGAAAAAAAAGGAGGGTGGGAGGGGGCGGCAAGAAGACATGGCAATTGCCCCCCTCCCCCGCTTCCTACGCCCCTGAATAACATCAGGTAAACATAAAAGAAACAGTATTCTGATATATTCAGAAAGTTTCAAGGAGCTGCATCAGAACGGTTTTTGGTGTTAATAGAGCCCCGGAAACAAAAAGATATATTACTTTGATATTTTGACTAATTTATCCATGGTAAACAGAAAAAAACATCGCAACATGGTAATAGCAAAAGCGCATAACAAGGGGCACTTTTCTGATATATTCAGAAAGTTTCTATAGAGTGCTTTGAATCGGCTTTTGAAGTTATAGCTCGGACGGACGGACGGAGCCCAAAACAATATACCTCACAAACGCAATTCCGGCGGGCGATAGTAAAGGTCTCATTTTTCTGAAAGATTCGATTATTATATACAGCATTTGTTCATGGAGCAATATTAATCCTTAAATACAAATCAAATAACAGTGTACATAAGGCTTACAATCGGAATCTTAAAGCTTGTATGTTTGTATCGATAATTCATGTAATGTAGTACTTGTGAGATATCTTATTAAAAATGTAAACATATTAATAATAGATGCTTCGCCGCCGACAGAGCATTAAATGACATTCATCATTTGAAACAAATATTTGTGTGTTTAGTAGTGTTATATATATCTATGTCTAATTTAACAAAAAAAAAAATATATTAAAAAAATAAAATTGCCTTTTGGTATGCATGCGCAATCAGTACTTCATTCCATATAGGATATAGTGCCACGGAATTTTTTCGGGATGCAGTTAATTATTTTTTCCTATTTTTAACTTGATTGTAAAATTAGAAGTTTAAACGGTGCAATGGTGGTAAAGGTGTAAATTTAAGTAACTTTTGTAACTGAAGAAAAAATACTAATAAAATCGTCTGCTCCTGTTTTGGATAGTGAAAAAATACCATTTGTCAGCGGTGGAGCATCTTTTTTTTATCATTTTTTTTTATTTATTTATTTTTTTTTTTTTTTTAATTTTGGTGTAATTTTGACCTTGCAATGCTCCATGAAGAAATGACAACTTACCATCCATAGAAATTGTCAGATCAGCAGTGCCGAAAATGTTTTCGTCAAAATACGTTAATTTATAACAACTATATCACTTATAGTATTTACTAATTTTCGGACTATTGGGCTTTCGGACTATTGGACCTTTGGGACTACTGGGCCTTCGGACTATTAGGCCGTAGGGATATAAGGGTGTCATTTTTACTGATTGATAAGACATCAAATAACTGATTAGATATATGAGTTTGTTGTTGGGAAACTATTTTGCTGGTGGCAAGCCAAATATGAAAAATTTGCTAAAAAATTGGCATTTGTAAGCTTAAATCCTATCTTTTTCATTTCCTGCGTAGAAAGTATTACATACATTGGATTATTGGTCCTGATATGTATTTTTTGATCATATTGTGTGTCATTTTGATACCTCCATTGTCTGATTCGGTTGAAAATGTCAATGTTAATGACCATTTTTTTACCACATCTTTTAGCAAATTCGAATAATGACGGCCAATCTTGATGACTTCATAACCGGAAGTTCATTCCCAATTTATGCAATGTTAATATTTTTATTTGTGGTATAAGTGTTCAGAAAAATATTTGGTTCGGAGGTTTGAGGGATACATGTGGGGAGCCTCCTAGCCCATGGCTTATATGTTTTACAAGTTTGGTAGAGTGAAAATTTCATGAAATATAAACTCTAAAGTCTTGATTCATCTTTATTGTTCCCAAAATACTACAACATGCGAGTGTGGATATAACGTTTTAATGATTCTAAGCCTAGTGGCTACAGCTTGCTGTTAAGATTTCAAAGATTTGTTTTGATATGTGATGAAAACGAAAATAATGAATCGCTTCTAGTTTTTGTCTTTTCATACATGCTCATCATAATGTTAGACAAGATAAACTTGTTTAAAACTTATTGGTTTTTTCCCCTTTTTTACCATTAATATCACGGGCATATAAACATATAATGGTTGAACAATATTATGGTTTCGTTGTTCCATACCATTATATTGCCATAAAGGCGGTTAATTTTGTCTTGAAGAAACATTTTTTAAATATATTCATGTAGATTTTAACCATTAGTTTCAAATACATTAACTTCCAGCTCCAATACTTTCGATGTAACAAGCCCCTGTGGGTCTCGGTCACGTTACTATATCATCATAGCTATACGCACGGACTCGCGCACGCGCTCCAAACAGTTTAGTAACGCGTGCTTGTCGTGCGTTGTAATGTGTATTTCCTTCAGTAAAAAATTTCCAATCAAACAAAGGAACTACGCTGTATATATACGATAATAGATTTGTTACATGTAACTTCATTTGGTTAAAAAGTGGTGACTGGGATCAGATGTTCATGCGCACCAGGTATGTGGTTTTGGGATAATTATTCTGTACATATTTATGTACATTTAATTTGTTGGTAGAGTCCAAAACCGTTAGGCATATTGATACACTCGTTTGTATATCAACATTAATGTACAATGTTACACATACTTCATTCTGGGTTATATGGATATATATATACAATTATGCTGTATGACACGAGTACGTTATTGGTGGCTACATCACAGGGGACCAAACTCAATGAAATGGATAGTTGTCATACATTTTTTTGTATTTGGAGGATGGACTGATGGTATATATGACAGTCTATTGTGATTTTTTTCAAAAATACGAGATTTGAATAAATTATTAAAAAACCGGGATATTACTGTTTTATAGTAAATATCCCGATTTTTTTAATTAATTTTTCAAATCTCGTATTTTTTTTTTAAATCACATGATTGTCATATATACTCATCAGTCCATCCTCCAAATACAAAAAAATGTTTGACAAAATCCATTTTCATTGAGTTGTCCCCCTGTGGGCTACATAATCAGTATTTAATTCTAAAATGAGCATGAAAATGATGTGGATACACGGGAGTACCAGAGTCTATGGTGGCTACATATGTGGATGGACGGGAGTACCAGAGTCTTTGGTGGCTACATATGTAGATTTACTACACAGGGGGCCAACTCAATGAAATGGATATTGTCATACATTTTTTTTTGTATTTGGTGGATGGGCTGATGGAGTATATATGACAGCCATGTGATTTTTTTTCCAAAAATACCAGATTTGAAAAAATTATTAAAAAATCGGGATATTTACTATAAAACAGAGAAAGGGACGACAGTCGCCATATTGGATTTTTTTACCCCACCTCGATTAAAATTATTTTTTTCACAATAGTATACCTTTTTTCCTAGAGTCATAGTCACGCATCAGTCCTCCGATAATCCATCATCACACACATCACTTACCATGCAAAAGCATATAAACGATGTCTATATAGTCAAACGCAATATTTTTAATCCAAAATTACCGGCGCTTTTCTGACTTGTGGACATCGAAAGCAACGTCCTAGTAAAGAGCGACTAGAGTGACTTCCCCTGCAGTGTAATTGAATGGGTTTAATCAGAGATATTCCGATACGTTTGTTTTCGCGGAAAATTTGAATATTAAAACGTATCGGAATACCTCTGACTAAACCCATTGAATGACATTGCAGGGGTCTTAAGGCCCTTTACAAAAAATTGTGAATTTCGTAGCCCTGGGATCTCAGATTTTTCTCCTGGGGAGGGGATCAAATTTAGTAATGTTTTATATAGGATAAACTTTTTATGAGCATTATTTTGCTCAATTTTCATAGGAAATGAGTCAAACTTGGTTAGAATTATTACCCTGAGATATAGCATTTTAACATATCCATATATGTCCTTGTTGACCCCCAGGGACCAGTGGGGCAGGGCCAAACGCGGTCAAAATGACTAAGAATTAAAAAAAAATCTTCTTTTGAATTCATAGATTTAATGGAACCAAATACTCTTCATAGATTAAAAAGTCAAATTTATAAAACCACTGACTGACTTCAAGGTCCTGATTGGCCAATATATAGTGTTTTTGTGTCTTTGTTTCATTCTGAATCCGAACTCAGGTGACCGCCAAGGCCCATGGGCCTCTTGTTTGATAAAACCCACATACATGTAAGAGGAATGAGTTAGTCTAGGGCTTATAGTACATAATATGTAGTTGCATGAGTACCAACACTGTAATTACTATAATTAAATTTATTTATGAGTACATATTATTATAATCATTAATGCATGTGTATTTTTAAAATATCAATCTTCTATATGGTTCTTTACTGTAGTTAGGACCAAGTTTGAAATTATGGACAATCAAAGCATGACAGTGGTCCTCAGTGATGGATGTGAAATTGATGACACAGTTGCATTATTTAGTAAATAATGAAAGCTTGAACTTGCCGTCCTCAACAATGGTGAGATATTTTGAGTTTCACTAAAGCAACCATTATAAGTTGTCACAGAAATAATCAATTTGAGCATGAACTAATACAAATAGACTATACATAAAAATATTTAAAGATTGTATTTTGGGACCATTCAGTCAACAAGATCTATGATAGGCAGCCATCTTGGATTTTGATAGTCAAAGTTTTTTACCGCTATTTCTGAACAAATCTGTCTCAAATTTCATAGACTGTATCAATTGGTCCCCAAGCTTTAAGGGCCTTAAGTGTGCAGATTGCGCAACTTAGTTTTTCAACTATCAAAATTCAAGATGGCCGACAGACAGCCATCTTGAATTTTGATAGTTGAAATTCGTTACCGCTATTTTCAGAAAGTACTGAAGGGATCATGTCTTCAATATATTATGTAAGTTCCTCAAAAGGTCTTAGTTGTGCATATTGCAATTTGGGACGGATCAGGCAACAAGATGACTGACAGGCCCCATCTTTGATTTTGATAGTTGAATTTTGTTACTGCTATTTCTCAGAAAGATCTGAAAGGATCTGTCTGCAACTTAATATGTAGGCCTTACTTCTGTATATTGTATTTTGGGACTGATCTGTCAACAAGATGACAGGCAGCCATCATGGATTTTGATAACATTTGAAGTATGTTACCGCTATTTCTCAGAAAGGATATAGCTGCAATTTTATATGCAGGCTCCCCATGGATCCTATTTGTACATATTGTATTTTGGGAATGATTGTGGATTCAAGACCTCTCTGGGATCTCTTGTTTGATGCATATCTAGTGATGATCAATATAACTTTTAAAGCATGCACTGTTAGCATATGTGGTAGTTAAAAGAAATAAATAAAACAATCATTCCATTTATTAACCTATTACAATAATTGAATTCAGACTAAGTCTTTGGTTAAAATTATTTTCTTGGGTCAATGATTATCAATTTGTTAAGGTCCAAATGATGTTATACCCTCTAGTAGAAAACCTCCTATGCCCTTAATGTCATTATTTTAGATCCATCAAGGCAATATAACACTATATGGACTGAATCAAAGTCCATATTCTTTATATTGGATATGTGATTTTGCCAAAAGGAGTATCTGATTAGCATGTTAATTTACAAGAAGAACAATGACCAAAAGCAAGCCTGCATCCTGAAGAACTCAACATTTGGGCATTGATTGAGTTCACAAATGGAATATTGACTCTGTGTTATTATTATTCTATGAGAATAGTAGAAAATCAGCATATATTCTAATATTATCCAAAAGCTATCATTGCATAATACCTTTTATATAAATGTTCCTTATTTTTCAGCTACCTGTACCAGTCCATCTTCAAATGAAAATCTATTGGATTTAGTTAAGAAGATTCGAAACAAAAGGACGAGCCTGAATACGCAGGTAGTTAGATGTCAGATAGTTTGAAAATCACAATAAATCATTCTATTAAATCAGTTATAAAATTGTAATGTTTACAACCAACTATTAAAAATTCATTAGTTAAAACTGGTAATTGCATGGGTACATTCTTATTCTTATTATTAGTTCTACTGCTTCTTCACATGGATTATAATGATTCAAATGCTATTTTTCACTTGCTTACTTTGACATAAAACTGTCCAGTAAATGTCTAATGTGGTAAAAAATATGTTATTTTAGTCAAAATCTGATCATTTCTTTCAAAATAATTCATTATATACATGTATAATATTCAGAGTTTATATGACAATTTTGATAACACGCCCTTTATCAGGTCAAGACCATGATCCGCAGGCCCAAGGGCTGATATCAGGTCAAGATCTGATAAAGGTGCAATAACAAAATTGTCATATCACAACCATTTTATCACACAATTATGTCATGGTGCGGCTTTCGTCGTCAGTCCGTCTGTCAACATTTCCTTTAAATTCATTACTAGTCATACTTATTTATGATAGAGTTTTACAAGGCTTTTAACCAAATTTGGTCAGAAACATCCTTGGGGGAAGGGAATCCGAGTTCGTATAAATTTTGGCTCTGACCCCTGAGGGGCAGGAGGGGTGGGCCCAATAGGGAAAACAGAGATAAACTCTTTTAAATCGCTAATAAGTCATAAAGTTCTGCATGAATTGTAACCAAATTTGGCCAGAAACATCCTTGGGGGAAGGGGAATAGAGTTTGTATAATGTTTGGCTGTGATCCCCCGGGAGCAGGTGGGGTGGGTCCCCAATAGGGAAATAGAGGTAAATCCTTTAAATCGCTATTAGTCTTAAAGTTTATGCATGGAATTATGAACCAAAAACCAGGTGAGCAATACAGGCCCTCTGGGCCTGACTTGTTGAGCATTATTTGCTCAATTTTTCATAGGAATTGATTCAAACATGGTTATAATCATAACCAGAGATAGCATTTTAATATACCATTAATATCCTTATTTGTCTTGTCTGACACCAAGGGGCCTAAGGGATGGGGCTAGACGGGGTCAAAATGACTGAAATTTTGAAAATCTTCTTTTAAATTTGCATTATTGCATATATGTGAAAAGAAAAAAAAATACAATTTTGTGGCCATTTTGGCACTATATAAAAAGATTTGCTCACATATAGTCCTAACCAACTTCAAGAGCCGGATGGGTGCAAGGGTCCAATATATAGCGTTTACACTTTCTTAAATTCTGTAACCGAACTCAGGTGACTGTTAAGGCCTATGAGTCTCTTGTTTTATTTACAGAGTAGAACCACTATTTCACAAGCAAAAGAGAGAACGTGTAAGATAAACATTGGATGGATGGCATTTCATAACAATAGATACACCCAAGTTCAGGCAATGTCAGGAGGTGGGACCAGAACAGTAGATTTCCCCCTCACTGCTGATTACAACAGCATAATGGAAAAAGCTAAAGAATTGTTTTTTCCAAATGGTAAGATCAAAATATCTAGGTAAATGGATTTTTTTAGTTGAAGTTTGGTTTCACGGTGACAAACTGAAAAAGGATTGATTTGAATGAAATGTTATGTAACGTTAGTTATGAAATATATGGTACATATAATACACAGTGGGAATTGAGTTTTGGGAAGATAGGTAACTAAGCTTTTTCACTTGTTAAAAAACAAACTTATTGATAAATGAATTGTTATTGGATTGCGAGTAACCTGTCTTTGATATGCCTCTTTATTTTAACCAATTATACAACGGAGTGAAGTAAATGTACTCCTATAGAAGGTGAAATTATTTCAATAAGATTTGCTAGCATAGATATCCACACATCAAAAATGTGTGTTTGTTATATATGGAAGAGTTAACTGTTATGTTCCTTGTTTGGGCTGTAGTCCTCTACCAAAATTCCTGTTACATCATACATGTAGATCTGTATGAAATATCACATTTCGAGATATTAAACTACTAAATTATTTAGGTTTATGCTTCTTTACGCAATACTTCTTAATTGATTGTTCTCTTCACAGCTTTCAGCACGAAGGATTTGGGGTTGTATTGCTGTGCAACTGATAAGTCAAGGTTAAGGTTACTGTAAATCTGTAAAGCTTTTTGGGTTCAGCAAGGCATTGGGCCAGGTATTGTTTATGATGTGATTATTGAATAATCAACACAAGAATTTTCCATCTATATATAAGCTATAAATAAGATTCCATCAATATATATTTATTGTTTGGCTATAAAAAATTCTTCTGCTTTATAGGTACTTCCAAGAAAGGCACGTGGGGGGAGTTTTTCCCATTGCTTGGGTGATTTTAAACAAAACCTGATACCTTCAGCCATGTTTCTACTAAAGGACTACGTAAGGCTGAATTGTCTAACAACCAAGCCAAGACTCTACCTTATGTCAAAGCCAAAAGGTGAGTTTGTAACTGTTAATTATGAATCTTTTTTTGGTTCACAAGTAAATTCATGCATTTCAAATGTCTAAAACAAATTCACATGACTCAGTGAAAATCGTCATATGCGCCATCCGTCGTCTGTAAACTTATGAAGTAAGACCAGTGGGATTAAGCTGAAATTCACTTAAAATGAACCTGACATTATCCCAACCAAGTCATGTGTATTTGTTATTTTTAGGTTAGTAAGAAATCCAAGATGGCCACCACAGCTGCCATCTTAAAAAACACATTTTGAACTTCTTCTCAAGTTTTGCAAATGCAATTTGGCTGAAAGTTGCCTGAAATGATTCTGACATGATCTTGACCAAGCGTTGTTATTTTTCGAGTTGCCCAGTAAGAAATTCAAGATGGCCACCACAGCTGCCATCTTGAAAAAACACATTTTGAACATCTTCTAAAGTTACACATTTGCGATATAGCTGAAACTTGCCAGAAAATATCTGACATGGTCATGACCAAGTGTTGCTACTTACCTGGTCAATCTGAAAACCAAAATGGCCACTATGACCGCCATATTGAAAACACATTTTGAACTTCATAAGTTTATACCAGTGCAATTTAGCTGAAACTTACCTGAAATTATCCTGACTTGGTCCTGAAGAAGTGCTATATTTTTGGTTGATCTGAAATCCAAGATGTGGACAACCTTCAATCCTTTCTGATAAATAGATGTAACAAACTTTAAATATTAAAAGGCAAGATGGCTGCCATCTTGAAAATACATTTTGGACTACTTCTCAAATCCAAGATGGGAGCCAAAGTCCGCATCTTGAAAAAACTGCATTTAATTCTTTTTCTATTCAACTGATGCCATTCCTTCTATTCGTAAACAATTATGTTGATGCCAATTCTCAGAAAATGCTAAAGGGAACTAACTTCATGTATACGTTCCCCTGGGTATTTCGTGGTGCATATTGTATTTTGGGACTGATTTGAGTGGGATATCCAACATACATTCATTCATTTAGGATTTTGATAGTTGAAGAGTACTGCTATTGCTCAGAAATTGTCAAAGGGATCTGTCTTAAGACAAGATTGCTGACATATGACCATCTTGGATTTTGACAGTGAAGGGAAAGAAGGAAATGAAGAGAAGTTCCCTCTTTGCTTTGACCAACATAGATAATTTGATGGTGGGTGCCAAGATCCCTCTGTGATATCTTGATTTTAATGCTCTTGCCCAAAAATTGCATATAGATATTTCTCAAACATTCTCAAATATCATCTTGGTCATCAAAGGTTTGCAAAGTGCTTTTTATGAATGATCAGGAAACAATATGGCTGATAAACCAGCAGGGATTTCTCTGACGCAAGTTGTCTGCGTCTTTGATGTTTAAAATAACAAGCAACAATTAGCATTTTGATATAATTCAAAAGAAGTCTTTGGCATTTCTGATATATCAGTAAACCATAAGGTTCTTTCAAAAACTAAGTCATGAATAATCTACAAAAGGCAACTTATGCAACTTTGTTTCAAATCATAATTATGGATGTAAATAAGTTCTTAATATTGATGATATTTCGTATTACCTGGTGCAGGTGAGCAATACAACCCCTATGGGATTCTTGTTATATACATGTAATCACAACATAACATACTGGATAGATTCATTGAGATGATAATTTCTTTAGATTTGGACTCTTTTGTTTCTTTCAGGAGGAGGAGGAGGACTGGGAGCTCCCAGACCTAGACCTTAATGTCCCAAGTCCCAATGTAAGCTTGATAAGTGTACCATCATCACCTGAACTACCAGATTTGTTACATGTAAACATGGATGATCTAGAGATTCCTGTGGATGTATGGGATATTAATGTCAATGCTGGTATAGCTGTCACTAATGCTACAAATGCTACTGTTGGTACAAATGCTACAAACGCTACTGCTGGTACAGATGCTACAAATGCTACTACTGGTACAGATGCTACAAACGCTACTGCTGGTACAGATGCTACAAACGCTACTGCTGGTACAGATGCTACAAATGCTACTGCTGGTACAGATGCTACAAATGCTACTACTGGTACAGATGCTACAAACGCTACTGCTGGTACAGATGCTACAAACGCTACTGCTGGTACAGATGCTACAAACGCTACTGCTGGTACAGATGCTACAAACGCTACTGCTGGTACAGATGCTACAAACGCTACTGCTGGTACAGATGCTAAAAACGCTACTGCTGGTACAGATGCTACTGCTGGCGAAATGGATGTCACTGTTTGTGATACAGATCATTCCTATGTTTCACCACATAGTTCACCAGTGGTAATTATAAGTTTATATTATTAGTCTGTCACACTATGTCTGCTTTTGATAGCACATGTAATTACGAGTAATTTTCACCTTAAAACTATCTTATTATGGTGATAATACATAGTACCCAAATATGCAATTTTGGGTCACCTGAAACAAAGTCTCAAGTAACCTATTCTGATCGCCTTTTGTCCGTCGTCGTGCGATTTGTCTCGTGTGTCGGTAAACAATTTACATTTTTTACTTCTCAAAAACCTCTGAAGAAAATTCAATGAAATTTTGCACAAATCTTCTTAGGCATAAGGCCAATCAAAATTAAGAATTATGTGTGCCCTACGCCCCAGGGGGTTGCGGGAGGGGCAAAAAAGGATATAATTAACTGAAATTATTTGTTTATTCACAGATGTGCTAGAATCAAATACTCTTTATAGATAGAGGTGTTTTAAGGCCCTTTACCAAAATGGTGAATTTCATAGCCCTGGGGTATCAGATTTTTCACTGGGGAGGGGGTCAAATTTACTCTTGTTCATATCGTATTGAGCATTTTTTGAGCATTATTTATTCAATTTCCATACAAAATGATTCAAACTTAATTAAAATTATTTGCTAGAGATGGCATTTTAAAATCATAGTAAAAATGTCCAGGCCGGACCCATGGGTCTGAGGGGCAGGGTCAAAAGGGGCCAAAATGACAAAAGTGTTCAAACAATCTTTGGAATCAAATACTCTATGCAGCTTAGCATTATTTGCTCAATTTTCCATAGGAAATGAATCAAACTAGTTATAATTATTATCCTGAGATAACATTTTAATATACCTTTAGTATACAATTGGTCTCGGCTGACCCGATTTAATTTTTGTTTTTTAATATTTTTAGCACCCAATCTGATGATGGTGGGCTATTCAAATCGCCTTTCGTAAGTGGTCCGTGGTCCGTCCGTCTTTCCGTCTGTCCGTTAACAATTCTTGTTATCGCTATTTCTCAAAAAGTACTGAAGGAATCTTTTTCAAATTTTATAGATAGGTTCCCCTAGAGCCCTAGTTGTGCATAATTGCATTTTAAGACCGATTGGTCAACAAGTTGGCCGCCAGTCAGCCATCTTGGATTTTGATAGTTAAAGTTTGTTACCACTATTTCTCAGAAAGTACTGAATTAAGGTATCTGTCTCAAATTTCATTTGTAGGTTCCCCTAGGACATTTGTTGTGCATATTGCATTTTGGGACCAATCGGTCAACAAGATGGCCGACCGGACGCCATCTTGGATTTTAATATTTTAAAGTTTGTTACTGCTATATATTTCAGAAAGTACTGAAAAGATCTGTCCCAAATTGCATATGTAGTATGCAGTTAAAAATTTGAAAAGCAGAGAAAATATCCCTCTTTCCATTTTCAACATAGATCATTCTTTGGTGGGCGCCAATGCAAGATCCCTCTGGGATCTCTTGTAATTCCATCACAAGGATATATACTATATTTATTTTTCTACATATATGTACAAAAATATATATATATATATATATATAGGTGACAGTGCCAACTATAATTTTGACTTTAATGTACTGTAAGGTCTTCTCCACGAATTTAAGTGCCAATGAAATTGTAAAAGTTTATAATCCACGAAAATTTTGCCCAAAGAAAATAAATGATTCATTATAGAGGTTTGCATAGTAATATGTACACAATAATCATGAATTTGTCATTCATTTTTCAGATTGTGAATATGCCAAAGATTCCAACCTACCAAATTTGTGCCGACAGATACTGTGATTCATTCTTGAGCTGCGGTCACATCATATGCTATGTGTGTGCAATAGAACTTGATGAAAGAGATAAAAAAATGCCATATTTGTAGAAATCCATTTACAACAATATCCAAATTATACTACTAAAATGAAGGTCCCCCCCCCAAGATTGGATCATAATGGTATTGTTCTTCATTGTTAATCGACCAAGCATTCACCCATTGAGAAACTGTTCCATCATCCATGAAAACAAGAAGAATATTGCCTACAAATTTTGGATCTGAAACCTGCTTTTTATTGATTGTTCTCTGACAATGAATATTTTAATCTGTTTCTCTACAGGAAGTTTGAAGGATTAGATGTGCCATCATCATTATGTCTTTCAGATCTAAATTAGCTGATAGATATGCATGAGTATACATTGATGCAGCTTTGTTTATGCATGGATGCACAAAGTATTTCCAGTTCAACTTAAGTATTACGCAAGTGAAGTTTAAGTGTTTAACATGGATGTCATTAAGAATAGATTTAAGCCAAGTTCAATATACGTAGTAACACCTCAATTTATATCTTTTGTGAAAAACATATCACCACATTATATCCACTTCTTCAAAATTTGAAAAAAAAAATTACTTTTGAAATTATGCTCAGTGACCTTTAATGCTGCCATGGTCAAGAAAATTAAAAAATCACCAGAGACTCAACTATGGATTTGAGGGGGAGGACTTTGCATTTTCCTTTTGGAGGGGAAGTTAATTGTATGTAGTTTAACTCATTCCTGCCTGAAATTTCTTAATGGATTAAGAAGAGCCTAAATGTGTCTTCAACAGTGAACGAGTTAAGTAATTAAGGAAATTAAACTTTGGAGAATATCATTTTCAGTTTCCAATTGGGAATCACCCAAAGTTGGCACAAATTAATGTGGATGGATGAACAGGGCCAAAAATTAAAGTGACAGATATTTCAAACTTAATCTAAGTCAAAGTTATTTGGAATCTCATACTGCTCGTGATTTTAAGGGTATTTAGATAGTTGATCAAAATTATGTATATGTGTTACCATTTTCTCCTAAATAGGAGGTCAATATTGCTGCTTTTATATTAGATATAGTTGGAAGACACAACTTTTTGGCTTTACAGTTTGTAAATATACATAAATCACTAGTCATAAACAAGAAGGTTTACAATTTTACTTTTGTGTTTTGCACTGTTGGACCTCTATTAGCTGATGACTGGGGCTAAACCGAAATTGAAGATCAAATAGGTTTTTTAAAAAATGTTCTTTTCCAATTAAAGTCTAATAAAAACATAAAGAAAAAACTTCACTATCTCTCACAATTTCAAAAATCATTTCTAAATTTAGCTATATCCCAAGATATTGCTTTCAGAAACATTACACGATTCAGGTGACCATTTTAGTCCCTGGGTCTGTTAGGTATCGCTATATCCCCTTAATATAAGCATAAAACAAATACATTTTTCTGTAGCTGGAGAGATATGCAAATAATATTCATATATTTTTCATATGGTTCTAAAAAGTGTGCATAAGACCTTACAGTTACAAGTGTAAGACTTTTGATGCAGTTGAATGTTGTAAAATTGCTGCTCCACCTTCATTCTTTTAATTTTCTTTTTTTTTTAAGAACAAAAAATGTACATTTTATCATGTATCTTGTTGTCTTCACTTTTTTGTGAGCTATAGATTCTGAAGTCTTTGAAATTTGATTCAATGAACATATTTCCTCTTGTTAAGCATTTCTGATCAAAATTATAAGTACATTGTATCTATATGTACAGAGTTTACAATAAATTAATCAAACATGCAATTCTCAACTAGTCCAGTTCACTGCTAAATTAACTTCTTTGTGACACAATTAATACTCAGTTACTAGTTTATTGCCTAGCTAGAAGCTACAACTTTTTTCTACACAGCAAAGCAAAAAGTTAATTCCACATATAAATTGAAATGTTGTCTAGGTCAAAGCTGCTGACACAGAATGTTAGGGACATAGATAAAAAGGTAAAAATCAAAAACTTCTTAAGTCATCACTCCATGAATTTTAGTAGAAACCTTTGCAGTTTGATGATTAAGAAGACAAGCTAGCCTACTTATTTCACAAGTCGCATCTTTTCTCCTCTTCAGAATGGCTGTCGAGTATTTCCTTGTTTTAGAGTAACTAAATTTTTAAATTTTGATTTTGTATATTAGATATCTTTAATATGGACTCAAATGCAAAATTTAATTTGGAACACCACTGTGTATCATAATCATAGCCATTGTGTGTAAATTGCTGCCATAATTATTAAAGTGCCTTAATTCACTCCAGACATATATGTTTTACTGGAAACAGCCCTAATTAGTTTTTGAAATATGATAATATTTTTATTTGCAAGTATAAAATATGCTAAAGCAGCGTATGCAATATACAATGTACCCATATAATACATTACTTGTATAACCATTCATCTCAATTTTTTCTATTTCATTATTGTGCTATAAAACTAGTACCTTTCTTTTATGTTATTTTGTTTGAGAAATACTCCTCTTTATTTCTTAATCAGTGCATGCTGCAGTGACTATACTTGTGTAGGTAACACAGTATTAAGCATTATCTAAGCAGTGTTTAATTATCAAAAAAGTATATAATTAGTCCCATGTTGGAAACGGAGGGTGGGGGTAAGATGATATAGTGTATAACAATACAAAAACTATGTTACTATTGTCTATCATTTGACCTGAATCCTTAATTTCAAAAAAGTTGGTATGATTCTATTGGACACACTTCAGGAGATTTAATTTCATCAATTTAGCTTGTTATGTTTTCCATTACTTGAACATTTTACGAATACATGTTTAAGATGCTATGTACTAATACTGTATCAAGCCTATAGCTATACTACTCTAATCAGAAGGTGGGCTTTTCAAATCGTCTTTCCTCCATAGTCTGTCCTTCCATTTGTCCATCTATTCCTAAATAATTATTGTCTTTATTTCACAGAAAAAAGAATGAAGGGGTCTCAAGTTTCATAGGTATAGGCCCACTTTGGGCTTTAGTTGTGCAAACTGCATTTTTGGAAGAAGATTTTGATGGCTTACAGACAGCCATCTTGGATTTAGATACATGTAGTTAAAGTCTGTTACCACTGTCTCTCAGAAAGTACTGAAGGGATGACTTTTCATATTAAGTTCCCTTTAAGCCCATGTTAAGCATATTGAGTATTTGGACCAATCCAACAACAAAATTGTTGACCGGCAGTCATATTGGATTTGGAAATTGAAGTTTGTTATTACTTTTTTGTTTTATGTCTTTTTTTATAACACACAAAGGCATAATAATCATTACATTTTTGTTAAATAATTTGATTTTATGATATGTACTACAATGTATCTTTATCTCATTTTGGATTTAATTAAATTTTGATATTGGCTATTATTCAGAGTTTAGCTTGTATTTTAAGTCAACTGACCTGGTTAACGTTTGCTTGTTAGTCCCTTGGCGATGAAACCTCGTAATTATATCCGGACTATAGTGTTTGTTGTTGTCTGTCCGTCTGTCTGGCTAGATGTTGGTTTCCATAATTCCAAATTTCACAGGAGTTTTAAAATTGAAATTAGTATCACTCCCAGGGTACTTACCCTTTGTAAATAAGGTTTGCAGCTTTTAAACATCACAGTTGTTACCATTTGCACTGAATAACTTTAAGTAAATGCTCATTATGTTCAATAAAACCTTTTCACATAGGAAAATGCTTGCTTTTTTTTGCACTTTTTGGCTCCCCAAACAAGTCAAAAATTTCAAATCAATTATATTTAAAACTTAAATTGTTGAATTCAAGTAATGATATAATTGGCATGTCAGTTTTGTATCATTGCAGCTGTAGCTAAAGTTTCTATGGTTACCGGTCATCCTAAAATACATTAATTAATGAACAAGAGGCCCATTGGCCTTAAACGGTCACCTGATATTTAATACAAATAGTTACGTATTAATTTACTAGCCAACTGATGTCTTTTGTTTGCGAAATAGGAACATACATCTAATAGGTCTACATACAAAAAGTTTCATTAAGCTTGGTGCATATTTACTAACATTACCATGTTCACAAGGTTCAATAATTATTATTGCAAAGGGCAATAACTCTGTAAATAATTTGGAGTTGTGAATCAAGCTTAATTTTTAACTTGTCCGAAATCTTTCCAATGTTAGTCTACACACAGTTTCATTAAGCTTGGTAACATTTTTACTCAAGTTATCATTTTCACAAGATTCAATAATTATAATTGCAAAGGGCAATAACTGTAAGTTACAATCTAATCAATTTTCAAACTTATCCGAGATCTTCCAATTTTAGTGTAAATACAAAGTTTCGTGAAGCTGTGTTGCATATTTATTCAAGTTACCGTATTCACAAGGTCCAATAATAATTATTAGTGCAAAGGGCAATAACTCTGTAAATAATTTGAGTTGTGAATCAAGCTTAATTTTTAACTTGTCCGAAATCTTTCCAATGTTAGTCTACACACAGTTTCATTAAGCTTGGTACATTTTTACTCAAGTTATCATTTTCACAAGATTCAATAATTATAAATTGCAAAGGGCAATAACTTGTAAGTTACAATCTAATCAATTTTCAAACTTATCCGAGATCTTCCAATTTTAGTGTAAATACAAAGTTTCGTGAAGCTGTGTGCATATTTATTCAAGTTACCGTATTCACAAGGTCCAATAATAATTATTAGTGCAAAAGGGCAATAACTCCGTCAATTATTGTCGAATCAAGCTGATTTTCGGACTCGTCTGAGATATTTCTAATGTTAGTTCACATACATCATTCAGTTCGGTTCATATTTACTCAAGTTATCGTATCAACAAGGTTCAATAATTATTATTGCAAAGGACAACAACTCCGTAAGTTTCGAACTTGTCCAAGATCTTTCCAATGTTAGTCTACATACAAAGTTTCATTAAGCTCAGTTTATATTTACTAAAGTTATCACGTTCACAAGGTCCAATTTTAATTATTAGTGCAAAGGGCAATAACACCGTAAATTACAGTTGAATCAAGCTGATTTTCGAACTCGTTCGAGATCTTTCCAATGTTAGTCTACACAAAAAGTTTCATTAAGCTCGGTTTACATTCACACTCAAGTTATCGCGTTCACAAGGAAACGTTCACGAACGACGCACAACGGACGACGACGGACAAAAGACTATTGCAAATAAATAATAAAAAAAAAAAAATAAAAAAAAAATGTGAAATTTTGTCCAATATTGGCTCATTTTTTGTATGTTTTTTATGTCATGGTGACTTCGTCCGTCGTCCGTCCATTCGTTGTCTGTCACATTTCCTTTAGATCGCTACTAGTCATTTTACTGAGTTATGCATGGAATCGTAAACCAAATTTGGCTTACCTCGAAAACAACATCCTTGGGGAGAAGGGAAAACATAGTTAGATAAATAAATTTTGGCTTTGAACCCCATGATGCATGAAAGAGATTGGGAGGGTTAGATCGACCCAAATATGGAGAATTAGAGGTAAACAATGAATATGTATTCGAGAAACATTAATTGGCATTACAAACCAGGTGAGGCGATACAGGCCCTCTGGGCCTCTTGTTCTTCAACAAAATTGATATTTATATGTTCCACGTGGTCTCTGGTAATACCTGTTAGTTTTGGCTTGGATTTGAAGAACATTAAAGAACTTTAAATTGAGATGCCTGACCATGACCCATCTTTATTTGACAACAAAGGCATATTACCGTAGTATGCATGTACAATATCTTTTTGAGAAGTACTACAACTAGATAATGCTGTAATATACCTGCAGGCCTTTTCATCGGGTTCATAAAAGTTCTTAAAGGAATGAATACCATATCAGGCCATTGTAAATATAACTCGAAGTCATTCAAGTCATTTTTTCACCATTTCCCCCTTATTTCCAGCATATGCTACAGGCCAAATATAATGTTTCTAGCTTGCTGAGATGATGGGCTATACCAAGCTCGTTCAAATGAATGATCTTGACTTAATTTATACATAACGTAAGGTGAAATCTTTGAACAGCTTTTTGTCAATTGTCAATAACTATAAAAAGATGTCCCAATACAAAAGGTATTTTAAAGTCTTCTGGTTATTGACAAAAAGTTGTTAATATAATGTTCTGTCTATTTGATCCCACGTGACTTTGAAGAAAGATCAAGGTCATTCATTTAAATAAACTTGGTAGCCTTTTTATCCCAGCAAGCTGCAAACCTAATATCCGTCAGTACCCAGTGCCTTTCAGTATTTAGAAGTTGTTTTAATGAAATATGTTTACAGACGTTGGACGGCACATAGGCAGACAACACACAGCCGACTGTACACAATGAAGGATGAAGCCTAAATGAGTATATATAAAGGTCTTCCTGGCCCTTTGTGTCAGATGACCTATAAAGTACACAACAATTAATCAAATGATCAAAACTAAATTTACTATCCTTTTTGTAAGATTATAAAAAAATCATCTGTTAAATACAGCTTGATTAGTTTTCGACATTTTTTTTTAACAGCACTTGCTATTATTATACATTCATGCATAGGTCCAATGTGGCTTTCTCGTTTAAATCTTGTTTATGATAAATTTAAATACATTCTTTTTTTCTCTCTCTCTTAATTCTTAAAAATTATCATGGTCATTTAGAATGGATTCCTGTGAGAATTTGGACAATAAATGTATAATCTGGAATGTGTTTCACTCAATTTCATCAACAAAAAGAATTATGTTGCAGAAAAGTTCTAGTGCTTCATTCCTTGACCTTGGAGGATAGTGCAATCCATGTCTTTGAATCCCCTGATTGGCCACAACCTGAAATTCATCACAGACACCATTTGCTGTTGGAGTGTGGCAATACTCTTGTACGATGCCATCAATATTTCCTGGTAGCGCCAATTTGTAATCTTTCGTAGCAAATACTTCTGGTTGGTAGTAGAGAACATCTGGCTTTCCAAATGGTCCATCTGCATTTCTACTTGGTCTGATTCTATGCTCATTCCAGTGACGCACTACATCTTCCAAATCCTTGCTAACAAGCTGTAAGAAACAATTATCGAACACATTGAAGGTGAACTTCATCAGTTGTGTCCAAAATACCATACTCTGTCATAGATTTGAACAAATCCATCCATGATTGGCCACACATTGAACGAAGATTTCTCCAGAACCTTTCAATTCGTGTATTTCTGAGAGAAGAGCCATACATAAAACTGGAGAGACCTTGAAAGGGATCAGTGTGGTTCCAACGAAGGGCGTACTGCAGATCACGTACAATTGAGTTCTCTGTTCCTTTGTCGGCATAAACAATAAAGGGAACGCCATTTAATCTTGCGGACATAATCCATGTAAAAATGTGCAATATATTCCGGTTTTTTGTTTGAACTGCATGCCTTTAGCCAGACCACTCGTCTTGAAAATCCATCAACAGCTGCATGAATGGAAATTCCATAAGGTTTCAGTTTATCCCAGCCATCAATGTGGATAGCAAAGTTTGGTCCTTTGTTGAGATAGTGACGGCGCCGAAAAACATGACGACTGCGGGCACGACAACACCTTCAGCATCCAGTACTGATAGAGCAAGTCTTACTGTTTCTGATGAAGCGTTGATGTCATGATCAGTTAATAAGCGTCTCCTCATTGCCCTTGTAGTATTACTCTAACTATGTCTTTTAATGATGATTCATTATTTCGTCTGTGTAAGTTCATCCTCCTAAGTATACCGATGGACCTGTCTTTCACTAACTGCTGTGGCATGACGAACAGCCATAAATCCAATAATTTCCTTTATTGTATAGCCAGAGTGATAGTATATTGCTATCAAGTCATCCCTATTCAAAATGGCACCATCATTAACCACCAGGTTATCAAAGGAATGAGCACCTACATACTGAGTTCCATTCATCTTTCCTGCAAAAAAAATGAAAGATTTATTCAAAGAGATATACTTTTTAACACATCAAAAAGAGTAGACAATGTTACATACCAGTGATGTATTTCTGATTATAATAGGCACCATCTACATTTTGTATACATAGAGTATAGGCTTAGACTTTTATTATATGTATAGTATCTATGTGCTATGATCATGGTTATGCTTACAGTATAACTGATTAGCCAATCTAATTAAAATTGATATAATTACTTTAATCAAGGATTTATCAGTGACTTATAAACCCTTGCTCTAATAAAATTGAACTATGAAACTGTAAGAGGATGGCTGTACTAATACTAAACGCTTCCTCTTCTTAAGTGTCTGCAGGCTTGTTCTTGAAAAAAAATCATGGTCACAGGAAATTTGCAAGTTGGCCGGACAAATTATGGCAACTAAAATTTTGACTAACGGAAACCTGCATGCCTATCCCAACATAATCCCCAAACATTACTGTCAAGTTTCATTGAAATTGATCTAAGTAGTTTAGGTGGAGTTGTTGAGACAAATTTTGAAATCCTGTTTATAGTGACCTGGTTACCATGGCAACCAAAATTTCGACAAACAGAACCTGCATGCACATCCTGACATGGTCCTCAAATACTATTGCCAAAGTTTCATTGAAAATGACCCAGAAGTGTAAGAGAAGTTGTTCAGACAAAATTAACCTGCATTTAGTGACCAGGTTACCCATGGCCAGTGTTTTTTTTCTTATTATTTTCAACAGCCCATGCCTGTTTCAATTGGGAAAATAACTCGGAATTTGGAAGAAATTGGGAAAAATTTTCAGCGGGTGTAAATGAATATTTCAACAAACTCTACTTGATCCCCTGTTTAAATGGTATGGGCCCAAACATGCTTTGACTTGCATCTTGCCCAAAATTGATATGTACATTGCCCCCAAAAATAACCTATTATTCGTTGTAAATTCCGCAGTTTGTGTAACATAAATTATATAGACATTAGGTTTATATTGAAATCAAGCAAAACTTGAGTGCAAATTTCAAAAGAATACGCTATATGATGACGCACAATGTCAAGATACATATAATCACAGATATATTTTAGTTGAAAAATACACTATAATTAGAAGAAAAATAAAAAACAATGAATCTTAAACAGACTGATTAATTGTTAAGTTAATTTTTATCAAAGAGTAAAGTTTAGATTATGTGTATATCCACTTCATTCCATTTTTTCCTAAATTGTGAATTCCGGACAACGGATTCCCGTGCTAAATATCAAATTGAGCTGGTCCCAGGTCTGGCACATACTGATATACTGCATGGATATAGATATTCCTGCAGGGATGGCTATGTACATTGTACTCGTAAACTCCTAGCATACAGGTCTAGGATCGAATTGTCATGGCCACCCGGCCTAGCCTAGGGCTCTTTTCTCCCTTCTCCCTCTTTCCCCACCCCATGTTAACTATATATATAATATGGTAATACAGCCTTTAACAAGCATGATGAGTATCAGTTCAGGCATCAGCAGGTAAGGTATACCTTATTTTCGTTCACCAATGATCCATCCATATAGGTTGCAATACAATTGCGACCGAGCCTGTGACAGCCTCTGTACATTATAATCTGATGTAGGTACAGTAAAGTTCATTTTGTGAATTTACAAATTGTTGCTAATCCCAAATTATTTGTTTAAGTAATGAAGACTATTTTTCCACATTTTAGGAATGAAAAATCTATTACAAATTATTAACACAAAAGTCACTGAAATTTGATCAGTTTTTATTGGGAAAATTTGATTTCAAAATTGGGAAAATATGGCATTTTTTGGCTAGGGGAAACAGCCGAAGTTCGGCTGTAGATTCGACCAAAAAAAATCACTGATGGCAACTAAAATTTCGACAATAAAGATCATTAAACGTGATTAGCATTTATCATCTTTATATGAACAAACTAAGTTATGCTTTAAAAATAAATGTTGACGACCATTTTATTGATATTTAAACCAGAGACTTGATCCCTGTTTAAATGTATATTTCTACACATGTATGACATCATGTTTGAAAAATATTTTGATTGATATTGGTATTTTAATTTTGATTTATTCGTTGTATTGTCAGTTTGTGCAACATAAATTATATAAACATTAGGTTTATATTGAAATAAAGCAAAAGTTGTGTGCAAATTTCAAAAGATACGCTTTAGTGATGACGCACATTGTCAAGAGACATTTTAATCATAGATTTATTTTAGTGTAAAATACACTTTAACACACGCCAAATGTACTATTTTTATCTTAAACAGATTGATTAATTGTTAATTTTATTTTCAAAGAGTAAATTTAGATTATGGTATCAATGTACTTCATTCCATTATTACATGTATGTATATTATGTACATGTAGTTGGATACATACAAAATTGAACTGGTACAAAGGTCTGTCACATACTGATATACTGCATGGGAATACAGATATTCCTGCATAAATGGCTTATGTACATGTACTGTAAAATCTAGGCATACAGGTCTAGATCTTTTGTCATGGCCACCAGGCCTAGCCTAGGGCTCTTTTCTCCCTTCTCCCTCTTTCCCCACCCCACCAACTATATATATATATGGTGACACCTTATCTGAGATGATGATCAGTCAGGCATCACAGGTAAGGTATACTTATTTTCTTTAACCCAATGAGTCCATGCCAGTATAACATTCAATACAATTGATAGCATGCTGTGACAGCCTCTGTACCTGTATAATCTGATTAGTACAGTAAAGTCTACCAGTCTACTTGACCTCATGTCTCATATTTCAAATAATAATAGTAATAACAAACCTATTTGTTATCAAAGTGAGATTATTCTTTCAATTGAAAATGATTGTTATATTTTTTTTCTCAAAATGAAGATAATGTATACACAATGTTTTGTGTCTGGTTTAGGAGATGAAAAGGTGTTTATTAAATTATATGTATTATGGTTAAATTTATATCAAGTCCCTACATACATATTTTTTATATAAGTCCCTACATACATATTTTTTATATATTAAATTAGGACGTCAAGCTCCTTGTTGTGTCCAACATTTTGCTAAATAAATATATATTAAGGATGTACTCCTTTGAGAAGTCAAAATTTTCTTGTATTAAACTTTTTTCTCATATAGATTTTTGGAAATAGGAGTTCATACCATGAAAGAAAATGAAAGAAAAAACATATGTCCGTGTGCTCGTTTTTGAGCTATTGTCACTCAAAGATACCAAAATGACAAAATAGTGGATTTTATAGGAATTTAGCCGTTTTGACTACATACACTAGAATTTAAAGCCATAATTCCCTAATGAGGTGTTTGATATGTACATATGTATGGATGTTTGTAGAATTTATTTTCAAGTAGTCTTCAATGAAAATATACCAGTTATGATTAATAAGAGTCATATTTTTTCTCAAAATAACAACATTTGCTACCCCTACCCCTTAATTTTGAGCTCCAAAATGCACCATTTTCAGCCATTTTTGTCAAATTTAACCCTTTATGGAAAAAGTTATGGTATTAAACTTTTCTCAATAGTTTGCATATCAATAGGGAAAGGGTTGTTCTTTCTAAATCAGGCAGAAAAATGGGGGGTCCGTGTGCTTACTTTTTTGCCCCATTTAAATATTTGTTATTTTTCAATATTTTTGACTAAAAAATAAAAGTGCTCAAATTACCATTAAATGTAGAAATAAAGTGACAAAAGTGTATCATTTCACACATTAATGTTCAATATTTTAATTAAAATGAACCCAGTGAAGATTTACAGCAAAAATTAACTCGATACAGCTGAAAATGTTGACGCGGTGATGATTTAAGTAAAAACAATTTAAGCAAAAAATCGGAAAAAAACGGTGGCTCTACTCAAAGCCAAAAAAGACACAATTTCAAAATGGCCGCCAAATGGGCCATTTCTTAAAATCGCTGTGTAAAAAAATCTACTAAAAATGGAAATGTAATTTTTTCACAAAATTTGCTACAGACCAAATGCTACAGATATTGATAAATCGTATTTGAAAATCTCATAACGTTTTTGATCTATGTGGAAACGAAACTTCAACGGGACTGAAACCACAGAAGAATACATCCTTAATCATTAATTAAAGTTAAATTAATTAAATCAGCCTGATAATAAAACTTTATGAACAAAGAGAAAAGTTTGAAAATATGGCTTATTTATTTAATTATTGATTAAATTTATTTTTGCTAACTTTCTCAAGGACATATATAATTTATACTTATAAAATAATCATTCACTTTCTTTAGATAATTACAGTATTCATTTCATTGATTTTAGAATCTGCAGTATCAAAAAGTAGGTAGCTTCTTAAGAGTAATTCTCAACACTCTAGTATGTGGTATCTTTTTGCAAGGTCAAATATAATCTAGATGAGGCTAAACTATATGTAGACTAGTGTAAAGGTTAAATATAGCTTATATACTCAACTGTAAATATGTTTCTGTCAGGAAATCCTTGATTCTGATGCAGGACTTTGAGAATCGGTTACAGTTGATACTTATGGGAAGCCAACATGACATTTATTCAAAGAGCAATGTTGATCCTTAATTTCAATGCATATATATAAGATATCTGGATTGCGATATATAAGATATCTATGAGATATCTCATATAATATATAAGATATTGTTATAAAACATAACTCTGGGTCTTTTTGTAAAGTTGACAATTTATTCCTGGTTCATGATCGTATAGTGTTCATATTCTTTCTCTCACTGTCACTAGTATATCCAATCTCTCTTGCTATATTCGTTTCATTCTCCGGACTCTCCCTGATGTTCTCTCGGTCCTGTCTCTCTCTGGTCTCTGTCCGGTCTCTCTCTCGTCTCTGTCCAGTCTCTCTCTCCTAACCCCCGCACCTCTATTTATCCCCAAACTTCCTACGATTCTGAGAAGACTCCAGAACCCTTTTACCTTATTTGGGCCCATGTCCAGTATAAACCGCTTGACCAGCGTTTTACCCTTAGGCTCTTTACGTAGGTAACGGTATCTAATTAACAATATATGTGTACTTTTAATTAGCTTCGGACATGTATTGAACCCCATTACTCATAATGACCTCTCGCTATGTGTACTACATCTGTAATGTCTACACCTCCCCTGATGATATATATACTAGTTATAACTTCCCTCTGTATAATTATCTATCAATATATGTTATTACATATTTAAGACCTTTTTGTAACACACCTCCCATACTTAAGGAATATTTGTAGTTATGTTAAATCGACAAATGTTCCCAGACAATTACTTACAAAAAGCTTAATTATTACTCCAATTACTAATATTCAATTAACACCCAGCTTTTTAGGTTCGTAAAACATAGAGTTCCGGAACAACACCCTCTCACCTCTCTTACCACTTCATACGAATTATAAAGCATATCACTTAAAAATCAAACAAATACGCATAACGCCTAGAATTATAACAAGGCGCATAACGCTTATTAATTGCATTGGTTTGCACAGTTCATAACTCCACGTCTATAAAATAATATTTGGTTAGCACAGTTCATAACTTCCACGTCTATAAAATAAATATTTGGTTAGCACAGTTCATAACTTCATAATCCCATGTCTTCAAGTGTTATAATCCACAGGCGGTAGTAATCCACGTATGTTAGTTAATTAATTTAATAAGGTCCACGCATGATATACACATAGTTCACATAGTTCTTGTAATTTATAATCCAGGTTTCACAATGAAGCAGAACGACTTCTATTGTATATAGTCAATAATCCACTGAAGAAATTCACACCACAGCGTCAATAATATAAGGTTCACACGAAGAATTTAATCATATTGGTTCACACGAAGACAAGTTGATTTTGTATATCAATATTGAAGAAATCATAAAGTTATGTCAATCTAATAAAAAGTGTTAATCACTGCTTGAAGGTAGTGATCATTCTTGTATAATAATTGTTGCCACGCGAATCCGCACTGTATTGTACGTTATGGTTACAACGTAATATGTAAAGTTAAATACACAAATTGTCCACAATTACTAAGAACATCATTGTTTACATTGTGGATCGAGTTGGATCCGATATTGGGTTTAATAACCCGCTCATGGGGGATCCTGACACATTTTCTGCGGACGTAGCATTATCATTAATGCTAGCCCCACTATCTGTAGGGACCCGATTACTGGGCGTCCGTGTTGGTGCATTCAAACGTTGGAGCAATTCCAGGGATCGTTGGAATCGGACAGGTTGGAAGGTCGGAGGATCTCTGGTGGGTACTCTAAATCGTAACATGTCCAAATGTTGTTGAGGAGAAGTCGGCGGTGGTGCCGCAAAGCGTAGATGTGCTCTCCTGGCAGCGTCCCAAACTGGCGTGGTTGAAGGTCGTTGAGCAGGAGGTGAACTGTTAAGCATCGTCAATTCCCTCCGGAGAAGTGTAGGTGAAGGCGTAGTGGATGTGTATGTGGTGGACACTGGGACGGAAGTCAAGGGTCGGACAAGTGCAACTGGCCGAGATTTTGTACAATTTTGTAATTTTGCACGGTAATACCATGCGATAGCCGAACATATAATTGAGATAATTGTTATAACTACTGTGGTGAGCACAACTTTCCAAGTAGGCCAGCGATGTCCTAACTGTTGTTTAATTCTACGTCTACCCCTTAATTCACTGATGAGTTGGTTCATTGGAATGTGGTCTATTTCCCGTAATCTTTTAGGTACCTCCAATGGACTAAATTCGGGTAGTTGCTTATGGAAGGGATCCCACAATTTCCCCGTTATGGTTTCATTAAATCTCTTTTAGAACTTAAATGACTAAGTATTACTATAATATTTTATTCTCACACCCCACAAAAACAATTAATAAATACAATAATATACATTATGTCAAAGCTCGAAACCTACTAATTTATCTAACACTCTTAACAGGCCTGCCTTATATTCTTGTTTACTTTGGTATCTATTCTGTCGTTTTCTAACATCTCGTCGTTTTTTAGATTTTCTATGTTTCATATTTACCAAGTCAATAGTCATTTGTTGATCACTACTTGTATAGCTTTTGTCCGTGTGATTGTCATTGTCACTGTCGGTAGCTACGTCTGCCTCAAATCCCTGATCCATCTCAACATCTATGTCGTGTCCTATATCTTTTTCAGAGTCAGATTCTTCTGAATCTGAACTCCTCGTTACATTTTTTAATAATTTTTGATTTCGCTGTCGCTCTTTGAGTCGTTTGGCTAATTCCATTAAGGGGATATCATCCTCATAAGCAGATGTGGTACGTTCTTTACGAGTTCTATTATACAATCTACCTACTAATTGATCATTATCCTCACTATGTTCACTGTTACTACTATCAGATTCAGATGGATTTACTACATATTTTTGCGTCCTTAGTGAACGAGCTCTAGTGTTGTTTTGATTTTGACCTTGAGGTATGTCCCATTCATCTATTTTAGCTAGTCGTAGATGTTCAGCATGAGCTTTAGTTACTGCTCCAGTAAGTTGGTTTCGAATTTTAAATGAAACAGGAGACGTTTGACCAATAATTCTAAAATAAGGTTTCCATTTACTTTCTAATTTATTTCTACGAAGGTGATTTCGATAATAGACTGGATCTCCAACTTCAAATTCTACAGGCTTACTTCGTTTTTCTGCATATTTTTCTTGTTTTCTTTTAGCTTTTTTCATATTTTTATGAACCGTTAAAAAGGCTTTATGCTGTTCTTCCATAGCTATCTTATGAGTTTCTTCACCCATATATTTCCGACGTGGTTGCAATAGGTTATCAAGCGGTAACACTACATCACGGTTATACAATAAGAAGAATGGCGAAAATTTAGATGATTCACTAATATTACATCTAATAGCAGCTAATGTCTGATTTAAATAAACATCCCAGGCAGATGTGTCATTATTTATTTTCTTTGCCAATACATCATGCATAGTTCGATGAAATCTTTCAACCCTAGCATTACTTTGGGGGTGATAGAAAGAGGTTGTTATATGTTTAATATTTAAGTGTTCACAAGTTTCTCTTACCATTCGATTGACAAATTCTGTACCATTATCAGTTACAATAGATGATGGAGTACCAAACCTTGGAATGATGTCATCTATTAACACATGTACTATATTTTGTGCACTTTTATCGGGTAATGGTATAGCCTCAGGCCAACCGCTGTACCAATCAACAATAGTGAGAAGATATTTATTTCCCGATAGAGATTTTGGATATGGGCCAGAAATATCCATACTGATTTTCTCAAACGCGTAATTTGGTATATCTGTTTCTTGAATAGGTGCTCTACGCTTTTGTAAACTCTGTTGTTGACATGTAACACAGGTTGAGACGTAATCATATAATTCTTTATATAATTTTGGCCAAAAGTATTTCTGACGAATAGCGGCATAAGTTTTATCAATACCCATGTGCCCATTACCATCATGATATTGTTTTATAACCTCACTTCTTAGCTGTAACGGAACATACAGACGTGGCTTAACGTCTTCGTCAGCATTTTGCAGATAATAAAGAACATCGTCTATTAACATAAACCTAGTTTGATCCCTAGTACTGGCTTTATTGTTATTAATTTGGTCAATCAATTTAGAGAGTTCAACATCTAATGATTGTTCTACCTTCATATCCATATTAGGTAAGTTTGGTAATTCCTTTTCACTATGTTCCTGATCACTTTCACTATCCCTTCTTGGTTGTAAGTCAAATTTATTGGAATTGAAAACAGCAATTTCATAAGTTTTACCCGAAATATCTGGAAGGACATCTTCATCACCTGTTTGGTCTCCTGTTTTAGGGTGAACTTTATCTGGTGTTCTTGACAATAAGTCTGCACAAGTATTTTCAGTTCCTGGTATATATTCAATTTTACAACGATAGCCTGAAATATTTAATGCCCATAATTGAATTTTACGATTTTGCATTGGAGCTTCTAGTAGATATTTTAAAGGTTTATGGTCGGTTTTGATTACAAAATCTGCCTGATGTAAGTAATGATCTAGTTTTTGTAATGCATAGTGAATTGCATACGCTTCTTTTTCAATAGTTGACCAGCGACATTGTGTTTCACTTAGTTTATGCGACAAAAAGTATATTGGACGCTCATTTTTAACATTTGGAATAGAATCTTCCGTATTGTCCGATCTTTGTGTTAAACATGCTCCTATACACTTATCACTAGCGTCAGTATATAATACGTATGGTTTATTTACGTCTGGATACGCAAGTTGTGGTATGGCAGTTAAACTTTCTTTGAGATACTCAAATGCTTTTTGACATGACGGAGTCCATTTAAATTTTGCCCTTTTTCTTGTTAATGCTATGATAGGTTCAGCAATTTCTGAGAAATTTGGTACAAATCGTCTATAATAACTGACACAACCGATAAATCCTCTAACTTCTCTTACATTAGTGGGTTCACCCATGGATCTAATGGCCTTTACCTTGTCCATTTCTGGTTTAATTCCATTCCTATTAATTACAAAACCCAAATACTTTGTTTCCTCTTTAACAAAATTACATTTCTTCCTTTTTAATTTCAAATTATGTTGTCTCAATCTATCAAAAACTGTTTGAACATCTTTAATGTGGTCTTCAATGGTTTTTGAAAATATTAAAATATCATCCAAATAAGCTATAGCCATGTGATCTAACCCTTCTAGTACTATTGACATTAATTCACTAAAAACTGCTGGAGCTGAAGTTAACCCAAAAGGCATTACAAGAAATTCAAAGAGTCCTCTATGACAAACAAAGGCTGTTTTAGGTCTATCTTTTTCATCTACCAATACTTGCCAATACCCACTTTTAAGGTCTAAACACGTAAAATATTTTGCTTGGTCTAACCTGGCTAAAATATCATCAATTACAGGTAACGCAAATGAAAATGGTTTAGTGATTTTGTTTAATTGCCTGAAATCAACACAAAACCTTTTTGTTCCATCTTTCTTATCAACTATTACTACAGGAAAAGAAAATGGTGATTGTGATCTTTTGATGATTTTAGCATCCAACATTTCATCAATGGCCTTATCGACTATTTCACGTTTGTTTAACGGAGTTCTATACGGTTTCATTTTTATTGGCGGACTATTACCAATATCAATTCTCATTTTTACCGTGTCAGTATGAGTTAAATCTTTATCATGTTCTACAAACAAATCTTCATTTTTCTTTACAAGTTCCTGTATTAGTTTATCATGCATTGACGGATTTTCAGTACTCGTTTCATCTTTTGTCTCTACACTTTTATCTCCTAAGCGACATGATGTTTGATTTATTTCTTTTTCATTTACTGATTCAATTTTTGCGATAATACAACCCTTCTTAAGATGGTATGTTTTATTAGTACTGTTAACTAATAGTAACGGTAGATTACCATGTTTTGATATCTTTGCTATTGAGTGACTTACCATTAGACCTGGTTCTGACCCTATAAAACCTGAAACCACAGGTTTGGTTTGAACTATCCCTACATTATTTCTCATATGGGACTTAACTTTAGTTACACATAAAACAGACGTTTGAGGCTTTACTTTTATACCTTGTTGTAAACGTAATAATGAACTAATATGTATATCCTCCTCTAATGGAACATAGGTACTCCCTATTCTCAATTTCTTGAGGTCAAAATAAAGTCTCACGCCGTGTTCTGTCAGAAAGTCACGACCTAAAAGCAAATTCCTATTCATTTCATTTACAATATGGAAGCATTGTTTCACAGTCACGTCACCTAGCTTAAATGTCAATATAGCACGACCTAATGTGTCCATAGTATTCCCATTTACTGCCTGTAACTTAATACTACTTTTTAAAAGTTTCATTTTTGGCTGCAATAAGTCAAATACTCGTTTATGCATAAGTGATACTTGAGCTCCTGAATCTACAAGTGATCTAAATTTCTGTTTACCAAAAGTTAACAATACTGAACTTGGTGAGCCTGCTAAGGGTATTTCATAAATCATTGTTTTATTGCCCTGCCTACCGGTTTCATTGTAAGGAGAGCGTCTTAGTTTAACCTTTTTCTAGGGTTCCTATTCCTTAATTTCGGGCACAGCCTCTGAGGGTGACCTGTTTGGTTGCACTCCCAGCATACCAATTCCCTATTTCGTATCCTATTCTGACCTATTTCCATAGGTTCAGGCCCATGCGTAGGGACTGAAGGACCAGAACGCTGCGGCATTCTTAGTGCGAATCTTTTCCGCAGATTTTGTTCTGTCATTGCGCAGGTTACTGCGCCCTGAAAGGTTTGTGGGTTGTCCCTCATGACCTTTAATCTTAATTGGTCATTTACTAACCCATCTGTAAAGAAACCTATCATCTGCCTTTCAATGGCAGGATTCCCTTGTTGCATCCCTACGTATGCATCTTCTGCCAGAGTAAGGAGTCTCTCAGCATACACTTGAACACTTTCATGTTCTTTTTGACGTGTTTTTCTTAACACGACAAAAGCATGCTGAGGGTCGCTTACATCTGAGAAACGTCCCCTTAATTCTTGTTTTAATTCCGCCCACGTACCACCGGGTGCTTCAGCTAAAAATCTTTTTATATACTCACTTACTGCCCCCCTGCTTGTTTGGTACGCAATTAATTTAGTCCTATCGGGCCCTATTTGTGTTAATGTGGCTACCTTATCTATAGCACTGAGCCATTCTCTACATTTTTTTGTATCCCCATCATAAGGAGGTATAGAACCAACAACCCCTTGGACATTGATTGCTGACGTTAACCCGGTAAGTTGTTGTCCTAAGTTGCCAAATAGAAGCCCTACATTTTCGGCCATGTTACATTCTTGTCACTCACCTTTTATGCCCATTTCTTGCGCTCCATGTCCAAGTTCGTCATCCTGGTCTTCAAAGGCACCAGAAAAGACCCCATGTTATAAAACATAACTCTGGGTCTTTTTGTAAAGTTGACAATTTATTCCTGGTTCATGATCGTATAGTGTTCATATTCTTTCTCTCACTGTCACTAGTATATCCAATCTCTCTTGCTATATTCGTTTCATTCTCCGGACTCTCCCTGATGTTCTCTCGGTCCTGTCTCTCTCTGGTCTCTGTCCGGTCTCTCTCTCGTCTCTGTCCAGTCTCTCTCTCCTAACCCCCGCACCTCTATTTATCCCCAAACTTCCTACGATTCTGAGAAGACTCCAGAACCCTTTTACCTTATTTGGGCCCATGTCCAGTATAAACCGCTTGACCAGCGTTTTACCCTTAGGCTCTTTACGTAGGTAACGGTATCTAATTAACAATATATGTGTACTTTTAATTAGCTTCGGACATGTATTGAACCCCATTACTCATAATGACCTCTCGCTATGTGTACTACATCTGTAATGTCTACACCTCCCCTGATGATATATATACTAGTTATAACTTCCCTCTGTATAATTATCTATCAATATATGTTATTACATATTTAAGACCTTTTTGTAACAGGATTTTGTCAATGGATGTGATGGAACTCGATTTGGCCTCCCTCGCTTCCACAAGAAAGTTCATCAACGACTATCGGGATTCTGGCCGACCTCTTCATGTCCTCATATGTAACGCTGGCGTAGCTATGTGTCCCCCAGGTATATATACATGTATCCTATTTATTAATTAACACGTTTTTGGAAGCTTTGCAGTAGTCATTATGGTATACTAGACACATGCGCTTTTACCTTATTTGTTGTAGTTTTAAATTTGATCTCGACAAAATAGAAATCCTCGAACATCAACATGTTTTGCAGCATTGTATGTTCTTTTAACAATACATTGAATCGGCGAAATCTTTGAGAACAAACTTCATAAGGTATTTAACTGAGCTAACTTACAATTAAAATTCTATTTCGTGATAATTAGGGCTTTTCTATTGGTTTTGTTATTAGGACTTTTCACCATTGGTGGAAACACATATTGTGTTTGTTCTTCCATTTTTTGTGAAGTCTCAGCCAGTTAATAAGTGAAAAAAGTTTAAAAACAGTTTTTAGTTTGTTGAAGGTGTCACAGGAACAAAATAAAGCAGGTCAAAAATCCAATAGGGTCCCTTCCAGTTTTAAACAATATCTCGTTAGGGCTTTCTTCCATTTATTTACATGTTGTGTCGAATAAAAATGAAACGATCATCTAATGTAACACTTTTCTGTAAAACGTCAACTTCAAAATATCTTTCTATTAGTCACATAGTACATTTGGAACAAGCGACATTACTATTGTGCAATATGCTGTTGTCTGTGTAAAAGCTGTTCTACCTGGTGTATGTACACGATATGCGCTGTACCATCGACAAACAGGGACACTTGGTACATTTCTATAATGATGAATTAAATGAAAAGTGTTTCTTCGTCATAGGAATATGACATGATTGATAACTTTAGTTTCATTTCGATATGATTCTTATGGTTTCTCTATTCAGGTGAAGCTGTAGGACCAATTTAATTTAACATACGTTTTTACAACATCAAAACATAAATATTTGTTCTGTGGAATGCTATCAGGTTTCCATTACAGTTGTGTAAACAAATGTTGATCAGCCATGCATGTAAGATCTGGCGGCAAACTGATGAGACGCTCGCTGTACTTGTATTCAGAACACGTTTCTTCTTCAACTAAGGATGTCCCTATATGGTTCATATAAACAGTGCCATTAATCGCACAAGTGTGTTCAAATGTTATTAGAGATATAGTATATGTAACTTGTCAAAATGTATTGATTACATAATAATTCGCCACATTCCAAACTTAATTCAGTGATTAGTTCAATGCATAGTGTATGTTTCACATGATAGGCAATGATTTCGTTCAGTTGATTTTATTGCAGCAGTTCCATTAAGATGTATAAGATTTGACAAAAAGGACTTGAAAAACCTGAGACAACATTAACAAAATCACACGTGTATGCACTGTGTATAACCGTAATATAGCTAAATAGACGGAAAATTTCATCGGCCATTGTCTACAATTTAGGTTTTAATAGTCTAACGTCCAGACGTGCCAGGTTTGTTTGTGGAGTACCCGGAGAACAATCACCGGAATTGTCAGTACCTTGCAACCAATTATCGGGATTCGAACTTAGTGGGATATATCGAGACATAATGAACCACTTCACCACCACAGGCACATTTGTAAGGTCGAAATTCCAGATGAGGTGGGAAACATTTAAAGATAATCCTCCACACTTCGGACTCCAATCGAGAACTTTACTGAGATAAATCTTTCAAGCAGTGTTGTTGCTCCAGTTTATTGATGTTGATAATTTATATTTAACAAACCGCGGAAGTTTTGCAAACTCATAAAAATTCCTCAGGTTCTTTTTGCTGACCTTTTTTTCAATGAATTTCAAATCCAAATCTTTCTTGTGCACCTTAACCTGGACGAAAACTTTGGCATTTTTATTTAGGACTGTATATATTCTTGATTTTTTGCCTTATGTATTTTAAAGATGGAAATGTACCTGTAGAAACTACATTACAGTTACTAAAACACACCGAAAAATGTGAAATAAAAATTATAGATATAGTTATATTATATTTTTTAGTTGTATACAAATGATCTTTCGCAGTGGTAAGAGATACGCCAAAGAAATATATTGTCTGGTATAAGTTGAAGGTCCTCTTGTGACAGGAGTATTTTAAAGTTGGTCAAAAATCTATTATGGCCGCTATGACCTCACTTCCGGTTTTTATACAAAGAATCAATATCTTCGTTAACGTACTAGAGACCTGTTATGGGGCATGCAATAATGCTGACAATAAATTACTTCCATGTTCGGTCTATATGAATAAACATTCAAGGTCACATGGGTCGAAAACCTAAAATCTTCATACGACTTCTTGTGAAGTTTTGAGACCTACTATTGGACCTATAGTATGCTGCGATAAAGGACTATCATTCAAGGTTACACGGACCAAATAATAAAATTATATCTTAAAATACTTCTTGTCAAGTTCTGAAAGGATTAGATAGACTTGACATTGAACCAGTAGCATATTGGACTGAATATGAATGACTTTGACCATAATTTCTTGTTCTTTTTCTTTGAAATATGATAGTTTTATCTCCTATTATCTTATTAAATAAAAAATGTAAAGCTGCTGTGTCCAGAAATATTCATTGTAATTTGACAATACATTAAATTTCAATTTTATTAGTGAAACTGTCATGCATATCCCTTTTAAGACAGGAATACAAAAATGACATACATTGAAGTAATGGACTATTTCTGTTTTGACTTCTCTTCATTGTCATAAAGAAATCACAGAAGACGGATATGAGCTACATTTTCAGGTCGGTATCTGTTGAACTATTCACATTCACCAAATGTTAAATGATTAACTGCACGAGGCGGTATTCATAGTTACCCATTCAAAATCTCTGACGTGAAACTACTTTATGATAGGAAGTTGACATGTCTACCCTTCGTTTTTCTGATTGGCAATATAATACAGTAATCATAATATATGATATAATGTCATATAGATGCTGACATATTTATCTCTTCCATGACATATTGTTTTTGTTTTATTATATATATTAGCATATTATACACAAATGCGTGAAACATGTTATGATAAGAAATGGTATATCCTGGCCTGTCCTTTTTTCTAGGCAAACTACCTGGGACATTTCTTATTGTGTGCAGAGTTATTGCCCCTGATGGAGGCCAAACGGTCAGGATTGTAGAATTGTTCTCGTTTCAAGCTTTATGCACTTAAACTCTGGGTTTGATTCGAAGAGGATCCAGGGGATTATATCCTTATACACTGTATAACAGGATCATCCATTACAGCAACTCCAAACTGTACCAGGTAAACAAATGACATTTGATGTTGTCATAGCAAAGATATAAAATTACAGTATATATAAATGTACATGTCCATTTTCGTCAAAGACTAACGGATGATCTGGCTTCGTTTACTGCTCTCATCACCTGGTGACGATAAATGGAATATGCAAAGCGAAAACATCTTTGGGATTCCGACGATTAGTAAAAGGGATCAAACAAAATATATTATATCATAATATGTTATGCAGATAATGAAGATGCACAATTTTAATTTTTCTTTTTAATGGCGGATGTGCAAAAACTTTTGTTTTTGTTTTTTCCAATTTCAAAAGTAGTAGTAAATGAAATAAGAAGGACATGACTGTTCGTTATACTTTTGGTTGTACTGTCGTCAATTAATCAAAACTGCTACAACTGTTCATATTAAAATTTAAATAAATCTGTCATTGTGAATTCAATATCACATACAATATCACTTATTGTGTCAAATATCCAAGGAACATGTAAACGATTTTCTAAGCTACTTAATAAAAAAATATGTAGATAGGAATATAATGTTATGATGCATATCCTATTGTGTATTCAAATTTTACAGTAATCTGCCCTTGCATTGCCCTAGCTATTGATTGTGACGTCATTTTTTGTGCGACATTCTCGTTGTTTTCTCTGAAGAATAAGACGTTGTGTTCGTAAACTTTTGACGCTAGAATCAATAACTGTCCACAAGGGCAGATGACACTGTACTATTGTTGAATTATCATTTGTTTTAGATTATGCAGACTTACACAATGAAACGTTTACTACAGAACAGCAATGTATCCATCTGCTGCGTAAACCCAGGTTGGGTATATACCGATATAGTCCGGGGACTAGGCGACTATGGGACACTCATGTACTGGTCGTACAGCATTGTTGCATGGACAGGTATCTAATTCCTACCGAAAACGAAATTCCGTATACGACTGTTTATTGCTCAAATAAAATCTAGTAAAGAAAATAACAGTATTTATATGAGGTCATATGAAAAGTTATAAAGCAAAATTGTTTTAGAAATGTTGAAAAGCTAGATGATCAGTAACGACGTTTCTTTTTAAATCCTTTAGGTTTCAAGACGATGTACCAGGGTGCCACTGTGAGCATCAATGCCGCCGTCAGTCCCGATAAACCAGAAGCCCCATATTATACCAACAACAGAGTGGGATATCATAGCAGAACGTCACGGTAAAGTATATACCTTAATGATCCATGCCGAATATCAAATTATAAGTTGGATATACTTAAGGAAACCCACGACCAATGTGATACTACATACTACACTACAGATTGACAGGGACACCAAATCACTATACAAGTGTAAAATAAACCCCGATAATCGGCTTGTCATAGTATATCAAAAATATAATAGTAGGTAGGTCAAATAGTGCGCGTGCATAGACACATGTTTCAAATACTTATGTAAACATTAATACAGCTCGGGTGCATTATATTTGGGCCTATCCGAGAATCTAAACGAGCATTTAAGACGTTCGGGTAAAACAATGTCTGTGGTATAAACACATAAAGTGAGGAAATCGCTCTTATAAAAGTATACTCCACTTTGTGGTATAAACACATTAAGTGAGGAAATCTCTCTTATAAAAGTATACCCCACTTTGTGGTATAATCACATAAAGTAAGGAAATCTTTCTTACAAAAGTATACCCCACTTTGTGGTATAAAACACATTAAGTGAGGAAATCTCTCTTATAAAAGTATACCCCACTTTGTGGTATAATCACATAAAGTAAGGAAATCTCTCTTACAAAAGTATACCCCACTTTGTGGTATAAACACATTAAGTGAGGAAATCTCTCTTATAAAAGTATACCCCACTTTGTGTTTCCTAGGGTGTCTATTCAGAAATAATTGCTGCCGTCTACATACCTTGACAAGTTGTCGTTACCACGGCGACAATACAAACGTATCATCAGAACCAGCTCGCAGACCCATTTAGTAGTGTTTAACGAAATCCCAACGATATTTCAGTGATTCATTGGCCGAGGGGACGAGAGCAATAAGTCATTTCTGTTATAATAAGCCAGAGTTAATATGAATTTGTGTGAGCTTCAAGAGATTCATATTAATATTTGCAATTCATATACTAGTATAAAACAATAGCACCCTTGGATTGAACCCTTTGGTGTTTGTTTTGGGTGCTTTCGCGATCGTTCCAAACCTAATATTAAGGTAATTATCATTAAACGAAGATGTAAAATATTTCTTTGTTTTATGAATTAAGTTCATTAATCAATATTATTTTCACGTTGTTTTATTTTATATTTGATGATCATTCTAACGTCAGTTTATTTTTCTACAGGAATAAGGATCACCAGAAGCATCTCTGGACCTATACGCTTGAATGTCTTAAGCCTTTCATGGAATCTGAAACATGGAATCGACTTGCATCATTTAATATGGGAGGCGAAAATGGCAATGACAATTGATTCAATGATATTTTGAGAAGTAGATATATTATGAAAGTTTTGTTCAAAGTCATGTTTTAAAATTGTATCTTATGCTGATTCTAGATTTATGTCTTAATTTTGTTTATTACACTTTTGTCTTTGATAATGAACGTTTTGCCCATGCGATACTGGTGCTGTCCGCGCCGTCATATCATCGCCCGGGCTGATATCACATCATGATTTCACGATTTTCATGATATCACGTCATAATTTGATATTTTGATATCGCACCCTTTATCAGCCCTTGACCTGATATCAGCCCTCGGGCCTGCGGCCCTTGGGCTTATATGGCGGTTTCGGGCTGATAAAGGGTGCGATATCAAAATTGTCATATAATAACCTCTGAATATATCATTATTGCGACGTAAATATATTAATCGTATTTGAAGAAATGTTTCACTTCTTTATGCAGAAGTGATTCAACTCATACCATGTTGCATCCTCAAGAAGTTCATTTATTGTATTATAGGAACCAAAACATATAAAAGTCAAGCAGAAATGACCACAAGTACACCCAAGGAAAGCAAAGTACTCTAGACAAAGAGCAGTATTGCCGCATTTCATTCATCCATGAACAATCAACGTCATTAATGTTACTTTTTGCGATTGAATTATGAATATTTTTGCAGTTGAGACACAAAATAATAGTTGTCTGTATATCTTTATTCACTCCGACACTTTGTATAGAATAGATGAATACATGAACGTTATGTATTGGTACGGAATTAATTTAGATGAAGATTAAGTTTGTTATCGAAAGGACATTATTGAATTGATGATTTGCTTGATCAGGTTGAAAATTAATGTAATAGTACATCGATATAGAAACAGATCCAGTTTACTGATATGAAAACGTAAATACATTTATGCATCCTCCATCTTGACACATAAACAACTAAAAATTGATATGTGTGAAATGGTCATCGGATGGCGACATTTAATATCTATATTTTATATCACTTTGTAAAATTAAGAAAAGCATGAGTAGGGTTTACCAAAACTCTTATCACTACATGCTTTAACAAAGACCTAAGAAGTAGAACAAAAAGCATTGTATGATAAATATCGAAGTTGAGTCAAATAACAGGTAATGGGTTGAAATAGAATATACAAATATGTATAGAAACAATTATGACAAATGATCTATATAAGAATAATGTTAGAGTGGAAGCGGGTGGGTATATGCAAAAGTTAAGTTATTGGAGCTCGAAACAGTTTCTCAAAATTGTGCCTTGAAAAAAATCTATCTTTCCATGATCCTCCTATCAGTAAATGGAAACAATCACTACCGTAAATTTGACTGTTTGAGAAAACACCTACTTAATGTCATATCTGCTAGTATCGGTATGAATACATATAATGCTTTTGTGTTGAACGAAACATGAGATATTCAGTGTTTCAGACAGACGTAGCGTTGTACAATCTATCAATCTATTGTAAAGGACCTGTTACAGGTACCAGTTAATTTTGTCCACGAACCGATTTAACAATACCCAGGTTGGCTTAAATTTTATATCTAAAGATAAAACTGTTGCAAGGTCTATTTTTAAAACTTCAATCAAATACTACAGCTTTGCTCGCAATTTTGATTTTTGGAAACACTATGGTCACGTTTTGCAAATACAAAAAATGTATAAGTATACAATAAACGAAAGTGGGGGAGCCATTGGAATAAAAATTCGGGAAAAAAAATTCTCGATTGAATTCTCATATATTTTCTGATTGAGGCACCCATATACTGCTATTTCACTATATCTATCAATACAAATTGTTTTGAACACAATTATCCAACATTACTATTGCTTAATCTGTTTATCATTTACTTCTGTTCTCTCTAGATCTGTCACTGTACTGTTTTATTTCTAAATTCGATTTTGGATTTTCATATGTCCAAACTAAACTAATCATGAACATTAGAATTTCATTAGTATTTCAGGACAGTTAAAAATAAACAGATAAACAATCTTTTTTATAACTATTGCAACTTTCATTATCGATATAGCTGTTTCATGGACCCACTTTTTCGTATCACCTTGTTTTAACACTCTATAACGAATTTATCACATGAATGGCCTGTCGTGATTCGTATAACCGATAAACTTCTCACCACTGCTTTTCCAAGTCCAAATTCATGCAAATATGATGAGTAAGGAAGCTCATCGTACAACTCAAAACTGTGCTGTAAACTGGTGTTGAACGCTTAAAAGTGACATTTCAGCTTTTCAATACTGACTTACATTTTACCTCAAAAGGCAGATATCTACTCATCTTCATTATATTTACGTCGCGAAATAAACCGCCTGTCAAGCATATTTGTTTACAGTAGCCTGCCTGTGACATCCCAATTATGTCAATTCCGGAAGCTAGGACACGTAATATCAAAACTATTATTAGGTAGGTAGCTACTAGGAACCGACCGAGTCGACCGAGGGGAGATAAATGTATAATGCCCGATGTCATCAAGTTAACCCAAGAACGTGTCGTATCCTTCTCGACCAATCAAATTCAGTGTATTCTGCCATCGGTGCGATTCTATTATTTGCATAGTTTGTTAATGACCAAATATGTAAAAAAAATATTGGGTGTGAAAGAAAAGTACGGCAAAACAGCGAAAAAAAACCTACATATGTAATTTGTTGCATAAATTTTCACAGAGAACATTGCTTTGTTTGGTATTGTAAAATCATCTTAGATCATATATACAGATTTCAGGACGCTATAACTTTAAGATTTTTTTTTTTTAATTTTCATGTTCGTATCGGGAATACAGTGGGTCGTTCATAAAAAATTAAAATCATCACACCAACAAGAAAAGAGTATTATTAAGTAAAATGATCACACCAACAAGAAAAGGAGTATTATTGATTATAATCATCACACCAACAAGAAAAGAGTATTATTAAGTATAAAGGTATGAATAAAGCAAACTTTGTATTTATTATCATTGCTTAAAGTTATTATATATCTAGACGTTGTTCGTGCACATTAGGACTATTCGAAGTCGAGGTCGATAGGACAAGCCAAATCCTTCATCTTCTCCTTGTAGACTCTGTCAAAACTTTTCATTCTGTGCCACAGTCAGCATATTTTTCCATTCACCAACGATTCCTACATCATAAACCAACAACGTGACATTTATTTTAATTGTGTATACTGTGCTTCAACAAAACACTGATACCAATATTAGTATATAGCCGATATGAATATTACTTGAGTCCATCTGAGAGTCTTTCCTCGTTGGTACACATTCAGGTCTACTTTTTAATTGTTGACGAATGTTGTTGCCGTAACGTAAAATTCCGTTTTTCGTCATTATGTTAAATATTTTTAGTAGTGCATTTGCGGATAGAATGTTATATTCACTATTTCATACATGGATAAAGAAAACATTAACATAACACAAGTCGTGTTATTTTTTTTATTTTTTTATTATCATCATCTACAATCAAGTGCATACATTAATTACTGATTTGGACATATAAGCAGTATTCCTATGATTTAACACATTAATCTAAAACATGCCAGAAGGAACAATAAGACTGATGTGTAAAACTTTAATGTTACAGTATTGCTATATTTTGTTAAATATCTTTATCTACATAAAGAACACGCAAATATATCATAGTACATCACCTTTTTTGTATATTGGCATTCTTCCGTTGTCTCCGAGATGTTTCCATAACTCACTTTCTCCGAGTCTAGTAGCATGTTCTTTCTTTAAGTTGTCAAATGAGGCAATTGTTTTGACCTTTTTCAAAAATTTCTTCGCCATGATCAACTTCCAGAAAAGATGCAATTCGCAGAATATTTTGATACAGATCCTAACAAAGACAAATGCTTAAAAATGTGGTGATTTAAAAATGGAAAAGTTTAAAGATGGCGATAATGATAATTATTCGACAGTGTTTTCAGAATAACATCTTCTACATGACAATGGGAAAACAAGGAATGATAATTCCAAAATATACTACATACATACAGACATATCCTCTCTGTTACGTGAAGCATACTTATTGTGCTCTGTAGAACAGATGCCTGTATCCACATGCATCACAAATAATATTGACGATTTGTCGAAAAAATGAAAGACGAAAAGTTTGAAAATTATTATGCACCAATGTAAGAGTTGAAATTCGATAACTAAGGTCTATGTTCAATATGGTATATATGAGAGCTAAATTGCAAAGCAAAATGTCACGGGGTTTGAATGAAATTTCAAGTCATCCGTTATCCGTATTAAACCATATCTATGGCAGGTATGTAGAAAAGAAAATTACGCTTTCCACCAATATTGTCTTCATTCAAAGAGCTAAAGAAAAACGCCGTGCTAATGTGTTTACGAAATTTATATTTACATCATCTATTTAAGAATTTTATGACATAAAGTCAGTAAGATTTCTTAATCTTTAATCATTAATACATGGTTTATTTATAACAAAGTATAATGTGAAAACTCAAACTTCAATTACCTTTTTTAGATCTTCAAATCTGAGACAAAGAATTTTGAGATGTGGATTTTTTGATATAGCTGTGTTCCATTCATTAGTATGGGTAAACCATGATCCACCGGAACCTATAGCTGGATGGACAAAATGATATAAAAAAGGTGAAAGATTATAATTTATGGATATCCTTGTTTAACATTTCATTTGAACCAAATAAAAGTCCTACATGTACAGACTACTGGAATGGTAATACCAGAAAAATAGTTGAAGTGCATTGCAGAAGTCGTAATAACTCATATAAATTCATAATAACGACTTAGGAAGTAGGAACATTGTTTGTTAAAATCTAACTGCTTATTTATTAAGAATGGAAACCATATCAATATCTAGATATCATGACTTACAGATACTTTCGAAGGTCCAGGTCTCACAGTTCCAGTTTATTAAGACAAAAAGACGTTATAACTACATTTTTAAGAGCCGTTAATATGACTTCTAATGGACGTTATAATGTCTTTTGTTGCAATATAACGTGATATTCATGTTTGACCCTTATAGTTTTTTCGGAAATATGCAAATCAAAATAAACACACATCTTGAAGTTTAGATAACTTTTGTCTCTAATAAAAAGTTTTGTTCGCGTGCTTTTAAACCTCCATTTGATATATATGCTTGAAATTACAAAATTATATACAATTGTACATACTCTGAAAATACATTTCTTCTATATCATCTAAGAATTGTAGCCGTGAATAAAAAGGCAAACAATAATATCGATAATTGTAACTTAAATGTATATATTTGTTTACGATAGCATTAAATGATA
Organism: Argopecten irradians; assembly: GCF_041381155.1. Classification (NCBI taxonomy): domain Eukaryota; kingdom Metazoa; phylum Mollusca; class Bivalvia; order Pectinida; family Pectinidae; genus Argopecten; species Argopecten irradians. Next base: position 7,754 of record NW_027187876.1, on the reverse strand, counting down.
CAAAAAGTTATAAGTTATAAAAAATGAAAAATAAAATTACAATAATTACATTCTTCCGATAAGAAGGCATTAAGGTATCCCTCCATGTTTCCTCTGTAACAGGTGTTCTCCACTTTAGACAGGAAGGTGAAGTATGAACAGGCCGCGTCCTTTGGATTTCGCAGAACGTAGATGATCCTCAGTTGTCCTTCCATGGCCGCCTTGGGGATAAATGGATAGGACAGATGTGTGTGGAACATTCTTGGAGACCCCATCCTGTCGATGATACTATTATCTTGATATTCCATCATCTCTGGTGTTTGGGTTCCGAGTATTGGAGTGTGCCTGTCTGTATCATCCTGGGCCATATTGAATACCCCAGTGAGTGCCTACATGTACATAAACAGATTCACAATTACTATTTCAAAATACTTACAATCCCATAGTGGCAAACAATGCAGCATAATGAGTATATTTTGGCTGCTGGCTAGGATAAAAAAAACATATTTTAAAATGTGATATGTGAAAAAATAACATGGAGAAAAAATAAGAAAACAATATTTTTTTCCAAAACTACTCAATTTTATCATTTTTTGTAGAATTTTCAATATTCCTTCTTCGCTATATTTTTAAAATGTGATATGTGAAAAAATTACATGGAGAAAAAATAAGAAACAATTTTTTTCCCTTGCGGGTAGGTTTCCATTGTAGGTTTCCATTGTGACGTCATCATGTTGTGAGCGAAACTCAAAATGTTTTTATCTGAAAAGTACGACATTACGCTCACAAACACATGACGTCATAAATCAATATCTATCCGCAAGGACGACAAAACACTCTGTAATATGCCAGTACGGAATATTTTCTTTATCGATAAATATGAACGCTATATAACATGTCAATTCAAATGGATGGATAGGACAAATCTATTCAGATATATATAAATTAGAAAATATATTTAATGTGCAAATACCAAAAGCCCATCAATAAATCTCAATTTAGATATTTAATAAATATCAATTCTTTATTTGCACTTGCTTATGTTAATGCTATGTTTAAATCAGATAACGTTTTCATCTTTAAGTAGCCACCATATAAATAATAATAATGAAACCATGGAGAAAACAAATATAACGTCTCCACTTTTTACATCGTTCACTCATTTACACATCAGGGTGATTAATCAAATTGTACTCTTTGATAACATACCTGACGTTTGGGAAATGTATACAGAGGAGAACATCATCAGGCCTGGTTTGAAATGAAGCTATCTTGTCCAGCTGATCCTTAATATTACCCCGGGTATCTCTATCAAACGTCCGACCCATTACAACGCTTAAATTATGATGGTGTTTCCTTGTCGTCGGTCTTCTCTTCAATACAATCTATCCCCGATCCACGAGGGATTTGTTCAATGAGTACCTGTACAGAAAACCAATCAGAGAAATGATGAATAAACTAATAACTGCAGAATATGTTGAAGATCTAACTGAAGCCCATCAAAACCATATTAACATGTAACTTTACACGAGCAGGCATATTTTACCAACATGTTATAATGACCTTCATAAACTACCGTTACTGATGTTTGAATGTGTCTCTCTCTGCTTCGCTGTTGGCTTATGAGTAAAAAGCTGTTTGACGTAGTCTAAAACTATTTTGTGTCAAATGACAATTCTTATTGACGTCATATATCAAAAGAGTAGTTAACATATGGTTTAAGTGACATCTGTTTGAATAAATTTAATATAAAATTATACAAAGTTATAATTTCAATACATATCTCTTATGTAAGTTCCGTAAACATTTCGCTAATACATTGTATATGTTTCCTTATTAATAAAACATTGTAATAATAAACAAGAAATTCTATATAATAAAGTCAGTACAAAATGCTTGAAAATTTGTCATGGGAGGTCAGCAAAATTAAATCCTTATGGTTGGTAATTCACAATATGCTGAAGAGTCTCAACATCGCTATCCAATTTAGAATGAACTACGCTGATTCATAACCGGGTCTTTCTGAAATTATTAGTTAAAAAATCGGACAAAAACAACAACAGTATGTAGTACAAACAAACAGATGTGCACTAATATTCAGATATCAATACAAATATCTAGATATAAAACGCAATCCTAACACTAGAGCCAAAAGATGTTTGGATAAGTTCAAATAGCAGACATTCTGCAACCATCCATTTTGAAAGAAGAATTCTTTCAAAAGCAAAGTTGATGACTCAGCCAGGTTGACGTTCTGCGTTACAAACCGTGAAGCACCTGCATCGGCTCAAAAATTGAGCACTGAAACGTAGATGTTCACGAGAGTGCGGATCACAGTCCCGTTATATCCACGATGGAAATTCTAGATACTTCTAAAGAGCAGGGAAAAGATCTCCTTTAATAGTAATTATAACTGTAAAAAGTAAAAACTTTTATTTAATAATCATTGTATTTCTAAGCTGCAAAATAATTCTTATTATCAGCCAATTAGGGAGTACTTAGAGTGAGAAAAGTTCGAAGTCCTTAGGGCCACGGGCAAGTCTCGTCATCACGCCAGTAGGCGCAAAATTCCTCTCAGTGCACCATCTTGACTCATGTGAAAAGAAGTGATCTGTTTTATTTATAACTCCCTAAATCTATAGGAATAGAAAAATGAAGAAATAACAAAAAGAATCTGCAAAGAGATCATTTGTTAGTATAAAATATGCAAAAACCATCCATTGAATATGTCGATAGTTCTAAAAATATTGTAAAAGTGACACAATACAGAACTTTCAACCAAAAAAGTCAATTAAAAAAAAAAAAACTTTATTCCGCCTCGATATTGAATAGTATTTGTAGATGAAAGTTTGAAATTAGTTTTTTTTTTTTGTTCAAAGAATAGTTTTAATGATTTTCATTTTACAAATATGACGTTCAAAATAATTATTCATTCATAAGAGTAGATAATCACAGCTACCGCATAGTAATGAATAAAAAATTATGAAAATGCGGATGTCGTTTTTGAAGCACTGCATCGGCTCAAAATTTGAGGCACTGAACGTAGCTATAGACGTTAGATGTTCAATCGGCTCAAAATTCGGCTCTTGCACAGAAAGTGGTTTCATAACTTTAGTACAGTCAGATACTGTAAACATGCTTCTTTTTTAAACTGGTTGCAATAAATGATTATTGCCGAACAGAAGTCGGAAAGTTCATGACCCGTTGTCGGATGAGTTCGGATAGAGTAGTTCAGTTGTCACATGTCGTTCTTGGCAAACGTACGTTACTTTGTCGGCTAAAATCGGCTTGTTTGACTAAATGGTCCCCATCTACAGTACTTAATGTGCGTAACGTTCCCTCGACACGCACGCGAAACGAAAAACGAAAACGAAAAACCAAACGCAAACGAACGAAAACGCAAACGAAAAACGAAGAACGAATTTCTCTAAAAGAAAAACGCAAAACGAAAAACTCTAGCTATCGAAAATGAACGCAAACGAAAAGCGAAAAACGCAAAACGAAATACGCAAACAAAAATACGAAAGGTAAAAATCGCCGAGACCGGAAATTACACGTGATCATAGTAATCGATCCGCACAACGGTTGTATAGTGATCCGGATTAGTCTATATGTAGTTACAGACTATAGTATTTTGGTATTTGTTCACCTCGGCAAACAATGTTACGGCCCAGGGCACAATTACAAAAGATTTGGTCACGGGTGTACCATATAAACAAAGGACGCATGCATATACAATTTCATAAAAGTACGTCCTTGCTGTACCGGCTTGCAAATACAATATTTTTTGAAGATACATAAATAATAAAATTGTAAGTGTAATAACATGAACAACACTGAAAACGATTGGCATTCAACAATAGGCATTTTATCAGTATTTTATGATATAAAAAACACACTTGAAAATTATGTAACTATAATATATACAAATATATTTTTTTTAAATACATATATATAATTTGACATTGACAATCATTTTCACGGGGAAAAATGCACTAATTTTCGTATGGCACGTGGTATATACACGACGAAAATCATTAGTCTTTCGTAAAGGTCTTTCGTAATTACTGTAAAAAGTTCACCATACGGTTTACATGCACTGACGGTAATTTTAAGAAGAGGTCTTCAAATATGTGAACTAATTATATGAGACATTCAATGTAAAAATACGTGAACATTTATGAAATTCATTATTATTTGTTCTTTATTCTTAATTTCATATTATTATTAATCTGCAAATATGTTTCTGTCGTTGTTTAGGTAATTACATGTACGTGGTACATGTATGTTATCGTACATATTCAAACACGATTTGCGAAGGAATATGGTATCCAAATAACGCTCACCGTTACAGTACACATTTCAAATTATTCCGAATAGAATTAATGAGGCATTAGACAAGAGGTTATTTACAATGTATTTACTGTAATACAACACATGGTATACTGTACAAACATTTAATTGATATTTTTTGTTATAATTTTATTTTACAAATTAACCTATTGTATATGTTGTGATTTAAATGAACTTACTTAATGATGAATATCACTTTCTATTACAATGTCCATTTTATGATGTTTTACGCCAAAAGTGTACTAAGAAATAGTAATACAGAAGACCAAGTGTGTGTTTTTTTAAGTTAAATTGTTAAGTGTTAACAACGTTAAAGAATTACAAAATTCTGGTAAATTTATCCAAGGATTTACAAGTAAAATCACCAAGGACTTAGATGACCACATTTATAAATCCTTGATTTATTTATTTTGCTTTTAAGAAAAGGTGAGAAAAATGAAAAAGACATTTGCTGAAAATTTAATATCCATGGTATATGTATCAGTCTCTTTTTTTAATATAAATAGTATATTTGACATGTTGTAACTTGCACTAATAATATGAATTGAAATAACTCCCCTTTCAGAAGTTACAGACCTATCACACTTTTATGTTGTATCTATAAACTTTTTGAAAAGATCATCAGTGTCCAAATACAAGACTCGTTAGACACCTCAGTTGTTACATTTCCTAGCGATCAGCAGAACGGTTTCCGAAAATCCTTAGGATGTACGACAGCCACGTTTTCCTTACAAGAGACTATCTTCCACAATCTTGAACTAAACAGCAAGGTCTTCGTATCATTTCTTGATATAAAAAAAGGCTTTTGACACTGTCTGGCACGCTGGCCTACTGCGTAAGATTTTTGATCTCGGTATCACCGGAAATCTTTTTAACACGCATACGATTTGCGATTCCTACACGAATATGCTGAGCTCTGTGACGTGGCACGGAATGACGTCAAAGTGGTTCGCCGTTGAATCGGGAGTTAGGCAAGGTGGAGTATTGTCCACATTTTTATACCAAACATTTATCGACAATCTACTTTTACGTTTAGAAAAAAGTAACCGTGGTGCGAAAGTGGAAACACTAAATGTTGGAAATCCAACGCTTGCAGATGACATAACGCTGATAAGCACGTCGCCTCGTTAACTCCAAAGTCTACTGAATATTTGTCATGATTACAGTGAAAAGTGGAAATTCGAATTCAATAGCACGAAATGCAAAATTATGTAATATGAATTTTAAATGTTTTAGTTCATTGCTGGGTACATACGTACAATGACCTTACAATTTGCTCACATATAGTCTACGGACTGTCTCATATTTATAGATCTTGAGTTTGTATCAATTGAAACAATATGCTCTATAATTTGAAATGCATTTAAAATATGTCTAACGTGAAAAAGAGACAGAATGAAACGATTATTTGCTTTGCAGCATAATGAAAAGAATGACCAACCGTTAGGAATTATCGATCGTTACTGGTTTTCAAGAACATTAAAAATTACAAGCATCTCGTACTCTCTTTACCTTAAGGAATTTCCTGTTTAACAAAGGGGCAGATCGCCTAGAAAACTCGACAATATTCTGTACATGCTGTTAGAATTACTTCTTTGCATCATACATACTTCAAGTAATTCGTATCCTACAGAGAAATGTTTAATAAGGATTCAGTGTTATCTAGAGAACAGCCGTTAATATTTCTTCCTTGACTCAACTTTCCTGTTTGATAATACAATTCTAATTCGATAAGAACCGATATACAATATAAGCGATACCGGAGATAATAGTTGGAATTATTATGTATTTGTACATTAAATTCAAATAAAACCAGATGTCATTTAAACCATATGTCCATTATTGTTTTGATATATAACGACACTAAGTATCGTCCAATTGACGCGGAATACGAATGGCTTGCCTATTACTCTATTATTTATACTAATTGAACTTCTCTCTTTGTTCTCTTTTTATATCGATTTATATTGTATCTCCACCTGGAGGGAATAAAGTTTGATGATGATGATGATGATGGTGGTGCAGATGTTACCTGACTCACTGTACCGTAACGGGTAGTGGGTATTTCTACGTGTAGAAATTAAATTTAGTTCGTGATATATTAGTTAGTTTCAATTGACCGGATCGTATTTTAATGTAATGGAGTATATAAGGATTTATAAGTAGATATATACGTCCTTGATATACAACCCAAGTAAAAGATGTCCGTAAATTAATGTTACCGAAAATAGTTCATGAAATACAGAGATATCGTATTTGTTTTACATTCGTACTAGTGTAAATGTGATATTTGATAAACACGTACATGTATTTTTAGGAAAAGATGACATATACCTACAGCTCGATCGGTTAAGCTTCAGACTGCAATTACAGTACATGTACAAATTAAATGTACAGTAACTTCAGTGAATTATTAGAAATCCTGCAACCTGTTACATATTCTACATAATTGAAGTTTCAAATGTTTTGGAACATACAGTGAAATAGGTCTAGTGCTACACCGGCAGTTTTTTTTTATGAAATTCTAGTTGTCAATTATTTCGATCCAATATGTTGTGATATCGTTTGCTTTCCATATTCTCTTCGAATTTTTGAAATTTAGAAGATTTTTCAAGAAGTTATAACAATGTAAAGTCGGAATATTTTGTTCTGAAATTCCTTGTATTACAGTGATTACAAACATTTAAATTCTAAAAGATGATATATTAATATTACTCTTAAATTAAAAAATACCCCATAATATTTTACTGATATAACAGTAAAATATCTATGAAACAGGTGTTAAATAGAAGCATAAGTTGCATATGAGCCGTTTAATGACCCGCAGTATTATGATTATTAGAAATGATTGTCAATGTGAGTGATATCTTCCTGGTTTATGATGTAGACGTCTAAGATTAGACGTCTCACGATCGATAGGGAACGCATTATGTAATATGAATCCTAAATGTTTTAGTTCATTGCTGGATACATACGTACAATGACTCTTACAATTTGCTCACATATAGTCTACGGACTGTCTCATATTTGTAGATCTTGAGTTTGTATCAATTGAAACAATATGCTCTATAATTTGAAATGCATTTAAAATATGTCTAACGTGAAAAAGAGACAGAATGAAACGATTATTTGCTTTGCAGCATAATGAAAAGAATGACCAACCGTTAGGAATTATCGATCGTTACTGGTTTTCAAGAACATTAAAAATTACAAGCATCTCGTACTGTCTTTACCTTAAGGAATTTCCTGTTTAACAAAGGGGCAGATCGCCTAGAAAACTCGACAATATTCTGTACATGCTGTTAGAATTACTTCTTTGCATCATATTTACTACTCTCAAGTAAATTCGTATCCTACAGAGAAATGTTTAATAAGGATTCAGTGTTATCTAGAGAACAGCCGTTAATATTTATTCCTTGACT
>NW_027187875.1:17452-58763 GCF_041381155.1 Argopecten irradians | reverse complement strand
GATCATTTTCTGGAAACTTTGACATTTGTCACACAAGATCAATTGGCATATTAATTAGGAAAAGGAGAAATGATTTATATTTTCTTCCTTCCATAATACTCTACACAACTTCACTTTTTTCGTATACAATATTTTACTTATCTGTTATTTTCAACATGTTCGTAATTACATACATTGGCCATCATTTATGGTTTTGAAAACAGTGTCTTTATTTTATACACTAGTTGTGTGACATGTACAATTCACATTTGAGATATCTCACAAAATTATGCAAATGTTTTTTATATCGCGAAAATAAATTTGTTTACAGTACTTGAACTATATGTTGTATTTTACCATTCCAAAACAGATATTACAATATTGAGGATTTAATGGATACACGATTCAATCATTATTTTCTGATGCCATTTTTAATGAATACACAATTCAATCCTTATTTCCGATGCAATATTTAACGAGTACACGATTCAATCCTTATTTCCTGATGTCCTTTTAAATGAATACACAATTCATTCCTTAGTTTCTGATATTTTTTTTAATGAATTCATGATTCAATCCTTATTTCCTAATGCTATTTTTAATTAATACAAAATTCAATGCTTATTTCGTGATGTCAATTTTTAATGAATACACGATTCAATCCTTAATTTTGATGTTATTTTTTAATGAATACATGATTCATTCCTTATTTCCTGATGTCAATTTTTAATGAATACACGATTCAATCCTTAATTCTGATGCTATTTTTCTAATGAATACACGATTCAATCCTTATTTCCTGATGCTATTTTAAATGAATACACGATTCAATCCTTATTTCCTGATGTCAATTTTTAATGAATACACGATTCAATCCTTAGTTTCTGATGTTATTTTTTAATGAATACACGATTCATTCCATAATTCCTGATGCAATTTTTAATGAACATACGATTCAGTCCTTATTTCCTGATGCAATATTTAATGAATACACGATTCCATCCTTATTTTTTTATGTTATTTTTTAATGAATACAGGATTCATATCTTATTTCCTGATGTCAATTTTTAATGAATACACGATTCAATCCTTATTTTCTGATGTTATTTTTTAATGAATACACGATTCATTCCTTATTCCTGATGCAATTTTTAATGAATACACGATTCAGCCCTTATTTCCTGATGCAATATTTAATAAATACACGATTCCATCCTTATTTTATGATGTTATTTATTAATTGAATACACGATTCATTCCTTATTTCCTGATGTCAATATTTAATGAATACACGATTCAATCCTTAATTCTGATGCAATATTTTAATGAATACACAATTCAATCCTTATTTCATGGTGCTATTTTAAATGAATACACAATTCAATCCCTTATTACCTGATGTCAATTTTTAATGAATACATGATTCATTCATTATTCCTGATGCAATTTTTAATGAATACACGATTCAGTCCTTATTTCCTGATGCAATATTTAATGAATACATGATATAATACTTATTTTCTGATGTTATTTTAAATGAATACACAATTCAATCCTTATTTTCTGATGTTATTTTTAATAAATACACGATTCAATCCTGATTTCCTGATGCAAATTTTGATGAATACATGATTCAATCCTTATTTTCTGATGTCATTTTAAATGAATTCATGATTCAAACCTTATTTTCTAATGTCATTTTAAATGAATACATGATTCAATCCTTATTTTCTAATAATTCTTTTAATGAATACATGATTCAATCCTTATTCCCTGATGTCATTTTAAATGAATACACGATTCAATTCTTATTTTCTAATGGGGTTTTTAATGAATACACGATTCAATCCTTATTTCCTGATGCAATTTTTAATGAATACACGATTCAATTCCTATTTCCAGATGTCAATTTTTAATGAATACACTATTCCTGATGCTATTTCTATTCTATATTGAATTTAATTTTGAAGAAACCTTTTTCACCATAATGGTTTGTTATGCCAAGAGTTAGAGTGTCATAAGGGGTCCACCTTCACCAGTCTGACTAGAATTGAGTACCAGGTAAATTGTTTTGGAAAGCTCATTAAACTCAGAGTATGTGCGATGTCCATAATATTGTGCTAAAATTACCTGATCATGGGGCACACAGCTCCAATCCCTCTTAGCTCTCCCATATACACGTAATCTTGCTATACCTCCATCTAAAAGGGACATGGATTATAATAAAGTTGTCTTGGAACTGTTCAATACTAAATATAATAAAATCTTACTTATTTGAACCAATAAGCACCCAAGTCACTTAGAAAAATAAGGAGTCATTAGCACCCAAGTCACTTAGAAAAATAAGGAGTCATTAGCACCCAAGTCACTTAGAAAAATAAGGAGTCATTAGCACCCAAGTCACTTAGAAAAATAAGGAGTCATTAGCACCCAAGTCACTTAGAAAAATAAGGAGTCATTAGCACCCAAGTCACTTAGAAAAATAGGAGTCATTAGCACCCAAGTCACTTAGAAAAATAAGGAGTCATTAGCACCCAAGTCACTTAGAAAAATAAGGAGTCATTAGCACCCAAGTCACTTAGAAAAATAAGGAGTCATTAGCACCCAAGTCACTTAGAAAAATAAGGAGTCATTAGCACCCAAGTCACTTAGAAAAATAAGGAGTCATAGCACCCAAGTCACTTAGAAAAATAAGGAGTCATTAGCACCCAAGTCACTTAGAAAAATAAGGAGTCATTAGCACCCAAGTCACTTAGAAAAATAAGGAGTCATTAGCACCCAGGTCACTTAGAAAAATAAGGAGTCATTAGCACCCAGGTCACTTAGAAAAATAAGGAGTCATTAGCACCCAAGTCACTTAGAAAAATAAGGAGTCATTAGCACCCAAGTCACTTAGAAAAATAAGGAGTCATTAGCACCCAAGTCACTTAGAAAAATAAGGAGTCATTAGCACCCAAGTCACTTAGAAAAATAAGGAGTCATTAGCACCCAAGTCACTTAGAAAAATAAGGAGTCATTAGCACCCAAGTCACTTAGAAAAATAAGGAGTCATTAGCACCCAAGTCACTTAGAAAAATAAGGAGTCATTAGCACCCAAGTCACTTAGAAAAATAAGGAGTCATTTTATAAAAGTAATGTACATGGTATTAAAGGCATACACTCAACAGAAATCAATAAAGAAATCTATATGCCGTATAGAACATATTATAAATATTGGGAAAAAGGGTCACATTTTTTCTTAAAAAAACTATTCCATTGTTTGCCTTTTACTCGTTATAATATAAATGTAATTATTTTATTAATTATAAACTTATTCTCGATTTTTATTTAAAATTGTATACAGCATATAGCTAACTGTTCAATATTCTAGTACATCAAGTCATGAATTAAGTGGGTACAATCAAATCACATCAAATTGAAAAGAACATGAATATATATCTTATCATTAATATTAAAATTTGCATGTTTTTACATTAAGGTCTAGGAAGAAGTAGTATTGTACAATGGGAATACTCTTAAACAATATTTTAATCTTCTTTCATATATGGTATGAAACCAATGTTTTTGTATTAAGAGTGTTCAGGGTTCAAATCCCATTTGACCTCTGATTGGCAAAGTAAAATCATGTGTGAATTAACATGTACATCAATATAGGACATGGCAGTACCTGGAAACATGTTAATTCTGAGATGAGTCCATCGGGACCTGTTGTGGATTTCAAAGTAGTTATGGCAGGAGGTTAGATAGCCAGGCCGCAAAGGAGTTTTACTTAAAATCTCTGTCCAGTCCTGTTAAAATAAAACAGATGGGTTTTACTTAAAATCTCTGTCCAGTCCTGTTAAAATAAAATAGAGGGATTTTAATTAAAATCCCTGTCCAAACCTGTTAAAATAAAATAGAGGGGTTTTAATTAAAATCTCTGTCCAGTCCTGTTAAAAATAGTGAGGGGTTTTACTTAAAATCTCTGTTCAGTCCTGTTAAAATAAAACAGATGGGTTTTACTTAAAATCTCTGTCTGGTCCTGTTAAAATAAAACAGAGGGGTTTTACTTAAAATCTCTGTCCAGTCCTGTTAAAATAAAATAGAGGGATTTAAAATCCCTGTCCAAACCTGTTAAAATAAAATAGAGGGGTTTTAATTAAAATCTCTGTCCAGTCCTGTTAAAAATAGTGAGGGGTTTTACTTAAAATCTCTGTCCAGTCCTGTTAAAATAAAAGTGAGGGGTTTTACTTAAAATCTCTGTCCAGTCCTGTTAAAATAAAAGTGAGGGGTTTTAATTAAAATCTCTGTCCAGTCCTGTTAAAATAAAACCGAGGGATTTTAATCAAAATCTCTGTCCAGTCCTGTTAAGATAAAACAGAGGGGTTTTACTTAAAATCTCTGTCCAGTCCTGTTAAAATAAAACAGAGGGGTTTTAATTGAAATCTCTGTCCAGTCCTGTTAAAATAAAAGTGAGGGGTTTTAATCAAAATCTCTGTCCAGTCCTGTTAAGATAAAACAGAGGGGTTTTACTTAAAATCTCTGTCCAGTCCTGTTAAGATAAAACAGAGGGGTTTTACTTAAAATCTCTGTCCAGTCCTGTTAAAATAAAACAGAGGGGTTTTAATTAAAATCTCTGTCCTGTTAAAACAAAACAGAGGGGTTTTAATTAAAATCTCTGTCCAGTCCTGTTAAAATAAAACCGAGGGATTTTAATCAAAATCTCTGTCCAGTCCTGTTAAGATAAAACAGAGGGGTTTTACTTAAAATCTCTGTCCAGTCCTGTTAAGATAAAACAGAGGGGTTTTACTTAAAATCTCTGTCCAGTCCTGTTAAAATAAAACAGAGGGGTTTTAATTAAAATCTCTGTCCTGTTAAAACAAAACAGAGGGGTTTTAATTACAAGAGGCCCAAAGGGCCTTAACGTCATCTGACTAACCTTGACAATAGTAAAATTTAATTATATTTGTGTGATCACTTATGTCAGGATCGATGTCAGTATCATTTACAATTTCTTTACAACAAATTGTTATTATCAAACAAGATGAGCCCAAGGGCTTTAAATATAGGAACATTAATTATACATAGTGTCATGGGTGTCATCTTCGATTTGGGATCAACCAGAGATGTAACAATACTTTGTCTGGACCATGTCAGGATCATTTCATGCAAGTTTCAGCCAAATCCCTTCGGTAGAACTTGAGAATAAGTTCAAAATGTGTTTTTCAAGATGGCGGCTGTGACGGCCATCTTGGATTTCGGATTGACCCGAAAAATAACAACACTTTGTCTGGACCATGTCAGGATCATTTCATGCAAGTTTCAGCGAAATTGCACCGGTAGAACTTGAGAAGAAGTTCAAAATGTGTTTTCAAGATGGAGACTGTGGCGGCCATCTTGGATTTCAGATCGACCAGAAAAATAACAACACTTTGTCGGGACCATGTCAGGATCATTTCATGCAAGTTTCAGCCAAATCGCACTGGTAGAACTTGAGAAGAAGTTCAAAATGTGTTTTCAAGATGGCGGCTGTGGCGGCCATCTTGGATTTCGGCTCGACCCGAAAAATAACAAGACTTTGTCGGGACCATGTCAGGATCATTTCATGCAAGTTTCAGCAAAATCGCACTGGTAGAACTTGAGAAAGTTCAAAATGTGTTTTCAAGATGGCGCCTGTGGCGGCCATCTTGGATTTCGGATCGACCCGAATAATAACAACACTTTGTCGGGACCATGTCAGGATCATTTCATGCAAGTTTCAGCCAAATCGCACCGGTAGAACTTGAGAAGAAGTTTAAAATGTGTTTTTCAAGATGGCGGCTGTGGCGGCCATCTTGGATTTCGGATCGACCCGAAAAATAACAACACTTTGTCGGGACCATGTCAGGATCATTTCATGCAAGTTTCAGCCAAATCGCACCGGTAGAACTTGAGAAGAAGTTCAAAATGTGTTTTCAAGATGGCGCCTGTGGCGGCCATCTTGGATTTCGGATCGACCCGAAAAATAACAACACTTTGTCGGGACCATGTCAGGATCATTTCATGCAAGTTTCAGCCAAATCGCACCGGTAGAACTTGAGAAGAAGTTTAAAATGTGTTTTCAAGATGGCGGCTGTGGCGGCCATCTTGGATTTCGGATCGACCCGAAAAATAACAACACTTTGTCGGGACCATGTCAGGATCATTTCATGCAAGTTTCAGCCAAATCGCACCGGTAGAACTTGAGAAGAAGTTCAAAATGTGTTTTCAAGATGGCGCCTGTGGCGGCCATCTTGGATTTCGGATCGACCCGAAAAAATAACAACACTTTGTCGGGACCATGTCAGGATCATTTCATGCAAGTTTCAGCCAAATCGCACCGGTAGAACTTGAGAAAGAAGTTTAAAATGTGTTTTCAAGATGGCGGCTGTGGCGGCCATCTTGGATTTCGGATCGACCCGAAAAATAACAACACTTTGTCGGGACCATCTCAGGATCATTTCAGGTAAGTTTCAGCTCAATCCCACTGGTCAAACTTGAGAAGAAGTTCAAAATGTGAAAAGTTAACGCACGGCGGACGGCGCACGGCGGACGGCGCACGGCGCACGGCGGACGGCGCACGACGACGGACGAAACATGATGACTATAGGTCATCCTGACCCTTCGGGTCAGATGACCTAAAAATCTCTGTCTAGTCCTGTTAAAATAAAACGAGGGTTTTTACTTAAAATCCATATAAGGTAAAGCAATTAAACTACACATATTAATCATGGTATTACAGGTAGCAGCCTGGCATCATTAGGGGATGGTACAACCCTACAATATGTAGTCACATTCACTCCCTCTTTACTTACTTACAGCCAGGGATAAGGCTTCACGTTCATATATATAAAGGGGCACAACTGCTGCAAAGTGCTCAGGTTTGTGAATGAATTCTATTCTACATGTATTCTAAATTGATCTATTTGATGGTTATATAATTAACAATTTTTGTAAAGGACCTTAACACCTTTCTATCTATGAAGAGTATTTGATACCACCACATCTGTGAGTATAGAAGAAGATTTTTGAAATTGTAGTCAATTATACTCCTTTTGGCCCCTTCCACAGCTCCCTTGGGGGGTGGGGACCATATAATTCACAATTTTGACTGGCCTTATGCCTTAGAAGATTTGTACAAAATTTCATTAAAATTGCTTCAGCAGTTTTGGAAAAGAAGTCGAAAATGTAATTTTTTTACGGACATACACAAGTCTCAGGCCTCAATTTCTAGAAACAAAAGTGCAGACTTAAGTCAAAACTTCAGTTTTTCTCTTTATGTAACTTATATGAAAATTTTTGACTTAAGTCAGTTTTTTAATTAAGTTTGTTTCGAGAAATCGGGGCCAGGTGACCTAAAAAAATCGAAGAAAACAGAAAAGCTGATCACATCTGTATTGAGAAATTTCTGAAACATACCAACAATCTAAATATTAATCCTCATCAAATTGTAAGCAAAACATTTGTTGGATGGGAGGTAACTCTTACAAGCTCCAAACAGATGTAGAGATACAGGAGTTGCTTCCCTTATAAATACACTATGATTTGTACATGATATTTATGTTTCTACAATAATTGAGGAATTTCATGCATAAGAATTTGATGAGTTACCTTGATGCACACAAATGATAGATTTTTTTTCAATAAAAGGAAATTGTTTCCATGCTGAATTATATATATAGTGATGTAGAGGGAGAAAGCAATCTGTGCTGGCTATGTTATAGAATGAGATAGCAATCTGTGCTCGCTATATATGTTGTTTTCTGTCCCAATTAGCAAATCAAGGTAACCACCAACATATGATATTTCAGAAAGATGAATTATTGAGTGCTTCAAAGAAACAGTTTTAACAAACATAATATTAAAATTCAAGATGGCCTCCAGTCAGCCATTTTGTTGTTTGATTGACCTGAAGTGCAATATGCATTACAGGGCTCGAGGAGAACCTACAAAATTCAAGATATATCCTTTAAGTATTTTCTGAAAAATCAGATAATCATGCATATTCAGTAATCAAAAATGAAGATTGCTTTCTGTCGGTGATCTCTTTCTGAACGCTCCTGGATGGTGGGGTAATAAAGAAGGAGTTAAAAATTTAGTAGGGATAAAAAAATTCATGTATTTCAAATTAAACAGTGTTCTAATGAACAAAATTTAATACAGAAATTTTACACCAGAACATTATGTACGAAATAAATAAAATATAAAGTTTGTATAACAGACTCCATGCTGTCTGTAGAGAATCTTACCTCTGATTTAAGTTTAGCAGTTTCTGTAATTTCCTGTATGGTGGCCTCTGTTCCCATTTCACTAAGTCTGTCAGGAAGACCTAAAAACAGTCTGATCTAAAGACCCTATCGCCTGTAAAAATATTCCTGTCCCAATTACCTGTGGATTACATAAACATGTTTATCAATGTATATACAGTAAAACCATCTACGTATAAAGACCACCTGCTAAATTAAACCACTTCTCTAGGGCCCCAAATGACCAATTTTCAAACAATTAAACTGAATATGAAGACCACCTGGTTATTTAAAGATAATATATAAAAATATTCCTGTCCCACATTACCTGTGGATTACATAAACATGTTTATACAATGTATATACAGTAAAACCTGTCCTAAGGAGCATCTACGTATAAAGACCACCTGCTAAATTAAACCACTTCTCTAGGGCCCCAAATGACCAATTTTCAAACAATTAAACTGAATATGAAGACCACCTGGTTATTTAAAGATAATATTCTGTCTGCCCCTTAGGTGGTCTTTACAGAACAGGTTAAATTCTGTGGAAAGTGGTCATTTGGAATCCTAGAGAAGTGAATAATTAAATCTGAATTTGATCAAACCAACTGAGCTATTTTCATTGGTCAAGGTTAGCCTCGTGTATAGAGAAGTAACATCTAACATTTACAAGATAACAATGTCTGACTGACCTTGGTCAAGGTTAGCCCCTTGTATTGAGAAGTAACATCATTTACAAGACAACAATGTCTGACTGACCTTGGTCAAGGTTAGCCCCTTGTATAGAGAAGTAACATCATTTACAAGACAACAATGTCTGACTGACCTTGGTCAAGGTTAGCCCCTTGTATAGAGAAGTAACATCATTTACAAGACAACAATGTCTGACTGACCTTGGTCAAGGTTAGCCCCTTGTATAGAGAAGTAACATCATTTACAAGACAACAATGTCTGACTGACCTTGGTCAAGGTTAGCCCGTTGTATTGAGAAGTAACATCATTTACAAGACAACAATGTTGACTGACCTTGGTCAAGGTTAGCCCCTTGTATAGAGAAGTAACATCATTTACAAGACAACAATGTCTGACTGACCTTGGTCAAGGTTAGCCACTTGTATTGAGAAGTAACATCATTTACAAGACAACAATGTCTGACTGACCTTGGTCAAGGTTAGCCACTTGTATTGAGAAGTAACATCATTTACAAGACAACAATGTCTGACTGACCTTGGTCAAGGTTAGCCCCTTGTATAGAGAAGTAACATCATTTACAAGACAACAATGTTTGACTGACCTTGGTCAAGGTTAGCCCCTTGTATAGAGAAGTAACATCATTTACAAGACAACAATGTTTGACTGACCTTGGTCAAGGTTAGCCCCTTGTATAGAGAAGTAACATCATTTACAAGACAACAATGTCTGACTGACCTTGGTCAAGGTTAGCCCCTTGTATAGAGAAGTAACATCATTTACAAGACAACAATGTCTGACTGACCTTGGTCAAGGTTAGCCCCTTGTATAGAGAAGTAACATCATTTACAAGACAACAATGTCTGACTGACCTTGGTCAAGGTTAGCCCCTTGTATAGAGAAGTAACATCATTTACAAGACAACAATGTTTGACTGACCTTGGTCAAGGTTAGCCCCTTGTATAGAGAAGTAACATCATTTACAAGACAACAATGTCTGACTGACCTTGGTCAAGGTTAGCCCCTTGTATAGAGAAGTAACATCATTTACAAGACAACAATGTCTGACTGACCTTGGTCAAGGTTAGCCCCTTGTATAGAGAAGTAACATCATTTACAAGACAACAATGTCTGACTGACCTTGGTCAAGGTTAGCCCCTTGTATAGAGAAGTAACATCATTTACAAGACAACAATGTCTGACTGACCTTGGTCAAGGTTAGCCCCTTGTATTGAGAAGTAACATCATTTACAAGACAACAATGTCTGACTGACCTTGGTCAAGGTTAGCCACTTGTATTGAGAAGTAACATCATTTACAAGACAACAATGTCTGACTGACCTTGGTCAAGGTTAGCCCCTTGTATAGAGAAGTAACATCATTTACAAGACAACAATGTCTGACTGACCTTGGTCAATGTTTAGCCTCGTGTATAGAGAAGTAACATCATTTACAAG
Source organism: Argopecten irradians (assembly GCF_041381155.1). Taxonomy (NCBI): domain Eukaryota; kingdom Metazoa; phylum Mollusca; class Bivalvia; order Pectinida; family Pectinidae; genus Argopecten; species Argopecten irradians. The sequence continues at coordinate 48,392 of NW_027187875.1, read as the reverse complement.
ACAACAATGTTTGACTGACCTTGGTCAATGTTAGCCTCGTGTATAGAGAAGTAACATCATTTACAAGACAACAATGTTTGACTGACCTTGGTCAAGGTTAGCCCCTTGTATAGAGAAGTAACATCATTTACAAGACAACAATGTCTGACTGACCTTGGTCAAGGTTAGCCCCTTGTATAGAGAAGTAACATCATTTACAAGACAACAATGTCTGACTGACCTTGGTCAAGGTTAGCCCCTTGTATAGAGAAGTAACATCATTTACAAGACAACAATGTCTGACTGACCTTGGTCAAGGTTAGCCCCTTGTATAGAGAAGTAACATCATTTACAAGACAACAATGTCTGACTGACCTTGGTCAAGGTTAGCCCCTTGTATTGAGAAGTAACATCATTTACAAGACAACAATGTCTGACTGACCTTGGTCAAGGTTAGCCTCGTGTATAGAGAAGTAACATCATTTACAAGATAACAATGTCTGACTGACCTTGGTCAAGGTTAGCCCCTTGTATAGAGAAGTAACATCATTTACAAGACAACAATGTCTGACTGACCTTGGTCAAGGTTAGCCCCTTGTATAGAGAAGTAACATCATTTACAAGACAACAATGTCTGACTGACCTTGGTCAAGGTTAGCCCCTTGTATTGAGAAGTAACATCATTTACAAGACAACAATGTCTGACTGACCTTGGTCAAGGTTAGCCCCTTGTATTGAGAAGTAACATCATTTACAAGACAACAATGTTGACTGACCTTGGTCAAGGTTAGCCCCTTGTAAAGAGAAGTAACATCATTTACAAGACAACAATGTTTGACTGACCTTGGTCAAGGTTAGCCCCTTGTATTGAGACCCTGGGAGTGTAATTCCCCGTGAAATAGGATGTGTCAAAATCCACTCCATATATACAGCCCGGTACACCTGGAACGTAACGAAAAACAGACCATTGGCAAGATGTACAACTAAAAGAAAAGCAAGAAAATATATGACATTATTACTATGGAAACAGACTGGTATTTACCAATTCATGCAAGTACATCAAATCACAATAGCATCACAGTAGAAGGTTTCAGAAATTACTTTTATTGGTTATTGCTAACCACATTTTCTGGAACAGCAATCACCTAATAATTTCTAAAAAACTCTCTTTAAAACTTGGAGCAGTTGTGATAACTACATGTAGTGAACCCCGCCTTATGGCGAACACCTCTGTATAAACAAAAACAGAAAAAAATTTACTATCTTTTTGAATTGGTCATTAATTAAGTCCTATTATTAATTGAGGCATTGTAAAGTTAAGAAAAAAAAAAGATAGAGTTTTGAATTTTTTGGAACTACATGTATCTATATCATTCAGAGTAGTTAAAAAAGGTATGAAATCAAAAATGCCCTTAATTCTTTGCCTCTTTCTGACTGCTTAAAACCTGTTTCTAGAAACACATGTGAGTCTAAACATTACAATTTTATAGAATGTGGACACACTGTACACTATACCACTCAGCTTCAGTGTAGAGTCCAGACAATTTATTGGCTGACGAGGTGCTTCACCTTACCTAATAGCTTTTCTCTTCCTGTAGTGAGATGTAGTATTATAAATATGATCAGTTCTTAATCCCTAATTCACATTACTGTCTTAATGAATGCTCCATATTTTGGTTTTTTACTGTATATGTTATTGTATATTGTTTTTAAAACATGTATGATATCTAAATTGGTAAATTATAACTAATAATATAATATACTGTACCTTTTGCCCTACATGTAGATTGCTATCTAAAAATTCGATATATGTGCTAGGCCCAATATACACTTCCAAATTCCCTTCAGGATTTTACAATAATATATTCACTTTATAAAATACAAATTTTAATATGACTGAAAACCAAACTCATATTTTCAATGCTGGAAAATAATAATTAAATTGTTGTTGACATGCAATTGTGACCAGTGTATATGCCTATTTCTGACTATCAATGACCAATCTCTGATGACTCAATTACCTGTCAAGTAAAAGGTACTGTATATAATTATATATCTACCTAGCTGTATGATACACCAGTCGTGACCAGCCATCCTCTTCCTCCGTGTCTCCCAGCCATCCATCCATTTTCCAAACTCTGTGAATAAACCTTCCTTAAACATTGGGGCTGTAGGCTGCAGTAAAATAAAATCGTGTAAAACAATATAACAAGAGATACCAGAGAGATACTGGGGCTGTAGGCTGCAGTAAAATAAAATCGTGTAAAACAATCTAACAAGAGATACCAGAGAGATACTGGGGCTGTAGGCTGCAGTAAAATAAAATTGTGTAAAACAATATAACAAGAGTTACCAGAGAGATACTGGAGCTGTAGGCTGCAGTAAAATAAAATCGTGCAAAAAAATATAACATGAGATACCAGAGAGATACTGGAGCTGTAGGCTGCAGTACAAATAAAATCGTGTAAAACAATATAACAAGAGATACCAGAGAGATACTGGAGCTGTAGGCTGCAGTAAAATACCAAAAGAATTTTAATACCCACCAAAGATCTACATGTATGCCTGACAATGGAAAAACAAATCTTAGCACCCACCAAAGATCTAAATATATGTCGGACAGTGGATAGAGGGATCTTAGTGCCCATAAAATATCTACACGTATATATGTCTTAGAATGGATAGAGGGATCTTAGCACCCACCACAAGACCTACATGTAGGTCTTCAAATGGATAGAGGAATCTTAGTGCCAACCATAGATCTACATGTCTATATGTCTGACAATGGATAAAGGAATCTTATATATATATAATTATAGTGCCCATCAAAGATCTACATGTATTTCTGACAATGTATAGAGGGATCTTAGTGACCATCAAAGATCTACATGTAGGTCTGACAATGGATAGAGGGATCTTAGTGACCATCAAAGATCTACATGTATGTCTGACAATGGATAGAGGGATCTTAGTGACTATCAAAGATCTACATGTATGTCTGACAATGGATAGAGGGATCTTAGTGCCCATCAAAGATCTACATGTAGGTCTGAAAATGTAAAGAGGGATCTTAGTGACCATCAAAGATCTACATGAAGGTCTGACAATGGATAGAGATATCTTAGTGACCATCAAAGATCTACATGTAGGTCTGACAATGGAAAGAGGGATCTTTTCTAAGCACCCGCCAAAGATCTACATGTATGTCTGTCAATGGATAGAGGCATCTGTGAGCCCACCAAAGATCTACATGTATGTCTAACAATGGATAGAGAGATTTTAATGCCCACCTAAGATCTACATGTATGTCTGACAATGGATAGAGGATCTAAGTGCCCAACAAATAGGTCAGACAATGGATAGAGGGATCATAGTGCAAATCAAAGATCTACATGTATGTCTGACAATGGATAGAGGGATCTTAATGTCCATCAAAGACCTACATGTATGTCTGACAATGGATAGAGGGATCTTAGTGCCCAACAAAGATCTGTATGTAAGTCTGACAATGGATAGAGGGATCTTAGTGCCCAACAAAGATCTGTATGTAAGTCTAACAATGGATAGAGGGATCTTAGTGCCCATCAAAAGATCTATATGTAAGTCTGACAATGGATAGAGGGATCTTAGTGCCCATCAAAGATCTGCATGTATGTCTGACAATAGATAGAGGGATCTTAGTGCCCAACAAAGATCTACATGTATGTCTGACAATGGATAGAGGGATCTTAGTGCCCAACAAAGATCTGTATGTAAGTCTGACAATGGATAGAGGGATCTTAGTGCCCAACAAAGATCTGTATGTAAGTCTGACAATGGAAAGAGGGATCTTTTCTAAGCACCCGCCAAAAGATCTACATGTATGTCTGTCAATGGATAGAGGCATCTGTGAGCCCACCAAAGATCTACATGTATGTCTAACAATGGATAGAGAGATTTTAATGCCCACCTAAGATCTACATGTATGTCTGACAATGGATAGAGGATCTAAGTGCCCAACAAATAGGTCAGACAATGGATAGAGGGATCATAGTGCAAATCAAAGATCTACATGTATGTCTGACAATGGATAGTGTTATGTATGACACTAAATACATGTAGTTATGAGATAAGGGAGATAACTCCTATAGCTTTTTTATCAATACATCCTATGAAGGTCATATCATTGATTTAGGTTTATAGAACTTTCTAGAATATAATCATGTATAAACAAATATGTTTGTAAACATGTTGATTTTAAGTAGAGATCTAGAATGATCTATTTCCAGAAAGTGATGTGTGTTTACTTGTTTACTGTTTTTAGTTAGATATTTCTAGAAGTAGAAGGTTCTCTAATATTCTTGAATTACGGTTTAGCTATATATACTCCAGCTGTCCAAGGCTAATCAGAACTGTAATGAGACCTGTAATAAGACATATCAAGAATTGTACAGCGCCATATAAGATTCTATTGGGAGAGCTTATTGTGACTTTTATCTGTGGATTATTACAACACTTTGTGTGGATTTATTCATATTGCCTGGAACTTTACAAATCATCGGTGGACATTCAATTTCCTTGTGGATTTGTGATTATTGTTAATTTGAACCTAGAAGGATCAAGGATTATACCAGGGACATTCGCATACAGATAAGTAACAACTTTAAATCATCGTATTAACTCTTGTACCACCACCAATTTACTCTAGATATTGTAAAACCATCTCTGTTTAATATTGTATATATAATTTAACATTGTGTTTTGAATTTAGCTGCTGGTTTCTCCTTTCTGTTATTCGTTCAAGTAACAGAAATTGGGGGGGGCTCGTCCGGGGATCGATATTCAATTTGTGAAATCTAACTTTGAAAAATTAATTAAGAAATTTTCAAAATTTGTGTACAAACTTTGAGTTTTACATTTGAAACCAACAGCTAGATAAATATGACTACTATGCAGGTAGAACAGTTTGTTAAAGCGCCATCCCTGGAAGTTCTTTTGCAAGTTAGTAAGAAGGATTTACTATTATTGGGTAAACATTTAGGCCTTACTATCAAAACTAATTATTGAGGAAAGCTGAAATTAGGAATGTAATTATAAGATATTTTGTTGACAATGGCAAATTTGAACTCTAGTGCATTAGATAGTATAGAGGAAACAGTCACTTCAGAAATCCAAATTAGACAAATGGAACTTGAACATGAAATGAAAATGAAAACAAATAGAGAATGAAATGAAAATGAAACAAATAGAGAAAAGAAATGGAGAGAAAGAGAAATAGAAAAGGAGTTAAGAGAAAAAGAAATAGACAAAGAAAGAGAGTTAAGAGAAAAAGAAATGGAAAGAAAATTAAAAGAAAAAGAGATCGAGAGAGATCAATGATGTTAGAACTAGAGAAGCAGAAAATTCAAGCTGAAACAGAACTTAGAATTAAAGAATTAGAGCTAGCTTCTCAAGACGGTTCAAGTAATCCAACTTTTAGGGGTTTACAAGGAAACAGAGGTTTTGATGTCAGTAGAAATATATTAGGTTAGTTCCTCCTTTTCAAGAGAAAGAAGTTGACAAGTATTTTTCTACATTTTTGAGAAAATAGCTGATAGTATGAAATGGCCTGAAGATAAGCATACAATGCTTCTTCAGAGTGTCTTGATTGGTAAAGCTAGAGACATTTATTCTTCTTTATCTGTTGATGATATTTCAAATTACCAAGTAGTCAAGAAAGCTATTTTGAAAGCTTATGAGTTAGTTCCTGAGGCTTACCGCCAGAAATTTCGAAACTCGAGAAAGAGAGTGATGAACAAACTCATGTAGAATTTGCCAGAGAAAAGGAACAATTATTTAATAGGTGGTGTGATTCTAAAGAAATTGATGAGGATTTCGGTAAATTGAGGCAATTATTGTTGATAGAGGAGTTTAAACGTTGTGTCCACTCAAACATTAAAAACTCATTTAGATGAGAGAAAAAGTTGAAACACTTAGTGAAGCAGCTACAATGGCTGATGATTACTCACTCTCACCCACAAAGGCTCATTTGTTAAAAACAGTTTCTCAAGACAAAAACAGTACCACAGGTACTAGTAAATTTGGTCAGCCTAGGAACCCAACCTTTAGTGGCCCTTCTAACGACAAACCTAAATTAGGTGATAAGACTAAGTCTGATTCTAAAACGGATCATAGGGCAGGTGTGGGGTCTCCTTCTGGTCCTGTTTGTAATTACTGCAAGAAAGTAGGGCATACTATGTCTGAATGTTATTCTCTCCAGCGTAAGGAGCAAAGGCGTAAACAGTCAGTTCCTTCTGTGTTAGCTATGTCAAAGCCTAGTCAGAATACTTAGTGATATTGTGGAAGATTCTAAAGTGTCTGTTGAGATTAAGAGCTCAGAGTCTGATAGCGTCTTGGAGAAGTACTCTCCCTTCATTTCTGAAGGTTTTGTTTCACTTACTAGTGATATTACCAACTTGAAACCTGTGAAGATTTTGCGAGATACTGGGGCTTCTCATTCTTTGATATTAGATGGCGTAGTGCCTTTGTCTGAGGAGACCTCATCTGGTAGTAGTGTTTTGCTTCAAGGTGTAGAGTTAGGTTTTGTTAATGTGCCTCTCCATTGTGTTTATTTAAAGTCAGATTTGGTTACTGGGCCTGTCACCATTGGTGTTAGACCGGAACTTCCCATAGAGGGCGTGTCGCTCATTTTAGGCAATGACTTGGCTGGAGAGAAAGTTAGGGTAGATCCCTTAGTGTCCAGTATTCCAGATAAAACAGATGATGCTGAGACTATTCAACAGGAATTTCCTGGTATTTTCCCTTCTTGTGCTGTAACTCGTTCAATGAGTAAGAAGGTTTCTGATGTTGCAGTAGTTGAGGATCATTATAGTCCAGGGTTAGGTGACACTTTCTTGGCTCATGATATAGAGGATGTCGGGAGCAAGTGTGATCTTTTGAGCAATCCTGTAGACTTTGATAGTGATAGAGTTGTTCCTAACAAGGGTACTTCTTTGTCTGACATGATGAGTAAATCATCTTTGTCTAGAGAGGAGCTTATAGTAGAACAGGAAAAAAGATCCTGAAATCTCCTTATTGTGTAATCGGGCTTTGAGTGAGGAAGAGGCTGAGAAAGTCCCGGTTTGTTACTTCCGTCAGTCAGGTGTGTTGATGCGCAAGTGGCGCCCCCCTGATGTGTCTCCCGAGGAAGACTGGAAGGTTGTCAATCAAATAGTTGTCCCACCGAGGTATAGGCAAGATATTCTAAGTTTGTCTCATGATGTACCTATGGCAGGGCATTTAGGTGTGACCAAGACTTATAACAGGATCTTAGATTACTTCTTTTGGCCCAAGTTGAAACGGGATGTGGCTGATTTTTGTAGGTCTTGTCATACTTGTCAGGTGGTAGGGAAACCTAATCAGAAAATCCCTGTTGCACCTTTGCACCCCATTCCAGCATTTGAGGAACCATTTAGTAGAGTCATTATAGACTGTGTAGGTCCTCTACCCAAAACTAAGTCTGGGAATGAGTATCTTTTAAAACTATTATGTGTTGCTTCCACACGCTTTCCCTGAAGCCATTCCACTCAGGAATATTAAAGCCCCTAACATAGTCAAGGCCTTTGGTTAAATTCTTTACATTGGTTGGTCTTCCAAAAGCTGTCCAATCGGGACCAAGGTTCGAATTTCATGTCTGGTATTTTTCAACAAGTCATTTGTACCAGCTCCAGATCAAGCAGTATAAGTCTAGTGCTTATCATCCAGAGTCTCAGGGTGCGTTAGAAAACGTTTTCATCAGACATTGAAGAATATGATGAGATCTTATTGTTTTGAAAACAAACAGAGATTGGGACGAAGGTATACACATGTTGTTGTTTGGCGTTAGAGAATCTGTACAAGAATCTCTTGGCTTTAGTCCCTTTGAACTTGTGTTTGGACACACTGTACGTGGTCCTTTGAAAATTTTGAAAGACAAAATTTTGGACGAAGATTCTAAAGTGAATCTCTTAGATTATGTGTGTAACTTTAAGCAAAGGTTGACAAGGGCATGTGAACTGGCAAAAGAAAATTTAGCCGTTACTCAAACCAAAAATGAAAACATGGTATGATAAAGATGCCCGTGCAAGAAGTTTTGATCCAGGTGACAAAATTTTGGCTCTATTACCAATACCGGGTCAGCCTTTGCAAGCTAGATATTTTGGACCTTATATTGTTGAGAAAAAGGTTGATGATGTTAACTACATTGTACAATAACTCCAGGGAGGCGCAAGAAAACTCAATTATGTCATGTTAATATGCTTAAGAAATATGTAGTTAGAGAAGAGAAGCAAGACCTCTCAACCTATTGCATACTTTGGCCTCTGTACCATCACAAGTGAAAGTACAGCTGATATTTGTAAATTAGACTTAGATGGTGGTGTACAAGATGTAGGTTTAGACTGTGGTGTTAAGTTACGGAATTCAGATGTGCTCGCGAACTTGGACAAGAAACTGTGTCATCTATCAAGAAAAGGAACGCAATGAACTGAAAGATTTGATACTTGAGTTTAATCATTTGTTTCCGGATACACCAGGCAAAACAGATGCTATCTATCATGACGTGGATGTAGGCGATGCGCCACCTGTCAAGCAACATCCTTACCGTGTCAATCCTTTGAAAGAAGAACACTTAAAGAAAGAAATTCAATACATGTTGGACAATGATATTATTGAACCAAGCAAAAGTGAAATGGAGCTCTCACATGTGTTCTGGTGGCCGATAGCCTGACAAGACTCAATACCGGTTCTGTACTGACTTCAGAAAAGTAAACTACTGTCAGTAATACAGACTCTTATACCAATTCCAAGGATTGACTCATGTTTTGACAAAGTTGGCAAAAGCCAAGTACGTAAGCAAAGTTTGAGAAACCTGTTGAAAGGATATTGGCAGGTGCCATTAAACAGAAAGAGGCCAAAGGTAAGTGTACTGGCATTTGTAACTCTCACAAGCGTTTGTACCAGTACAAAGTTATGCCGTTTGGTATGAAGATATGCCCCGGCAACATTTCAACGTCTTCTTAACAGCGTGATATCAGACCTGGAAGGCTGCGATGGATACATTGATGACGTCATCAACTACCACGACACGTGGGACAAGACCATCTACGCGGGATTCGTGAATTCTTCGAAAGACTCACTACTATGAAATTGACTGCTAAACTTATTGAAATGTGAATTTTGTCATGCAACTGTTGAATTTTTAGGCCAATGTTGTAGGACAGGGGCAGGTTAAACCTGTTCAGGCCAAAGTAGAATCAATAATTAGATTTTCCATCTCCTGGAAGCAAGAGAGAGCGCTGATAAGATTTCTTGGTATGGCTGGATACTAACAGAAAATTTTGTCAAAATTTCTCTGTTATAGCAGCTCCACTTACTGCTTTGTTAAAGAAAAATGTCAAATTTGTCTGGTCAGACGAATGTAAGTCTGCCTTTGAGAAAATTGAAAGCCATACTATCAAAACTCACCAGTTCTGACTGCTCCAGATTTTAATAAACAGTTTAAAACTGTTTGTTGACGCCAGCGATGTAGGTGTTGGTGCTGTTTTGATGCAAGAAGGTACTGAACAAATTGACCATCCAATTTGTTATTTCTCGAAAAAGTTTGACAAACACCAGAGAAATTATTCCACCATTGAGAAAGAATGTTTAGCATTGATTTTGGCCTTAAACCAATTTGATGTGTATCTATGCACTACAGTTGTGCCTGTGTTGGTCTTCACCGACCACAACCCTTTGACATTCATTGGGAAAATGAAAAACAAAAATCAAAGAATTCTCAGGTGGAGTTTGACTTTGCAAGAGTACAATCTTGACATCAAACATATCAAAGGGAAAGACAATAATTCTAGGCTGATGCTTTATCAAGGATTTAAATATTACTTAATATGTTTGAAAAAAGTTTCCTTTTCAAGTAAAACTTTCTTTTCTTTAAGGAGGGGTGTGTTATGTATGACACTAAATACATGTAGTTATGAGATAAGGGAGATAACTCCTATAGCTTTTTTTATCATTCATCCTATGAAGGTCATATCATTGATTTAGGTTATAGAACTTTCTAGAATATAATCATGTATAAACAAATATGTTTGTAAACATGTTGATTTTTAAGTAGAGATCTAGAATGATCTATTTCCAGAAAGTGATGTGTGTTTACTTGTTTACTGTTTTTAGTTAGATATTTCTAGAAAGTAGAAGGTTCTCTAATATTCTTGAATTACGGTTTAGCTATATATACTCCAGCTGTCCAAGGCTAATCAGAACTGTAATGAGACCTGTAATAAGACATATCAAGAATTGTACAGCGCCATAGTAAGATTCTATTGGGAGAGCTATTGTGACTTTATCTGTGGATTATTACAACACTTTGTGTGGATTTATTCATATTGCCTGGAACTTTACAAATCATCGGTGGGACATTCAATTTCCTTGTGGATTTGTGATTATTGTTAATTTGAAACCTGGAAGGATCAAGGATTATACCAGGACATTCGCATACAGATAAGTAACACTTTAAATCATCGTATTACTCTTGTACCACCACCAATTACTCTAGATATTGTAAACCATCTCTGTATAATATTGTATATATAATTAAATTGTGTTTTGAATTTAGCTGCTGGTTTCTCCTTTCTGTTATTCGTTCATGTAACACATGTTTAATTTTAAATGACATTTTAAGTCTAAAATACTTCCTTCTATCACTTAGTAGCTCCTAGCCAAGCTCAGTTAAAGCTTTGTATATTTTGTTACCTTATACCCCGTACAGATTTAGAGCAGCCCGTCGCTGGACACTTTCAATAAGGTCGGATTCATGCTGATTGCAGTTATCAAATAGTATACAACCATATTCCAGGATAGATTTACATAGCTTTATATAGCTTTTCAAGACCGAAAGGTGGTATTATGTACGATAATGACTGAAATACGTTTAATATTTTATTAGCCTTTGCTACAACATCATATATATGCACATGCCGCTTAGGTTTCAGATAATGATATGCCATGATGTTAGTGTGTGTTGACGTAATTGAGTGATATTATTGAGCTGAAGATCAGGGTTGTTTAGAGTGCGCTTTTTTGGTGAATATGACAAGGTCTGTTTTCGTTGCATTAAAAGTTACCTAACCAACGCTTTGCCCCAATTTGAGAGAGTAAGAAAGATCATTCTTTAACTTATTAATACAGTCATGGACTATTTAATTTCTGACCAGAGAGAAGTGTCGTCTGCAAATAAATTGATGCCCGAAAGAATCCCTACATTAATGTAACATATATCAAAAACAGTAAAGGGCCAAGTATAAAGCCCTGTGGGACACCCGGGTTGGTATACCTACGTTCCGATGATTGACCATTAAAAACAACACATTCATTTCTATTTCTTATATAGCTTTTAAGCCAATTAAAGTTATATGTGCCGTATTTTTATACTCACGAATCAAGATGAGCTTTTAATATGTTATTTATTACCAACAATAACCATCATTTTGAGAATTACACTACTTTCAATCCATAGGTTTTTATTTTACAAGCACATATAATGAGTACATAGTCATACCATGAAGCCAAACTGACGTCTACATTTTTACAGTGTTATTAGTAATTGTAAAGTGATATCTGCAGGTATGTTTCCATCTAAACATACATAACGCATAAAATACAACAACTTTACAGTATATAATGTATGTGTTGTAGCTAGTATTTATTAGGCATCTGAAGTCATTTGAATGACTTTCACAGCTTAATGCATCAAACCTTGTGGTTTTCAATAGATTAATAAAGAAAAAATAACATGTCAAAATTTTTGTCCAGAAACGGCACATATAACTTTAAGTAGATTTCCTTTAATACCAATATTCTCTAATTTATATATAAGAGCTTCATACCATACCTTATCACATGCTTTGGAAACGTCTAAAAAGAGGGAACATATATCTTTTCCGTCATCAATGATTTGTAAATTTTGTGAGTAATCTTTAATAATTGGTTAATTGTAGAATCGGTTTTTTTTTTCAAACCAGAATTCTTTTCCGTAGCCTTCCGGCTTTCGGGGGTAAGGTAGCATTTCCGTTTCAATGCACAACAACCTCGATTTGAAGATTAAAATATGCAAATAAGCTAGCCTACATAAGCACGCTCACGCACGACGAAAGCATCTTTTTGTTTCGAACACGCGAGGGTACTACCCATTTTCAAACAAGTTCGTAGCCACTATAGTGAATTTTTTGAAGCACATGGGCCTTTTTTTCTGTATTTTATTACCGAAACCGCGTTGTTATGGCATGACACGTTTTTATTTTTTATTTTTCTATTTTTTCGGGATTTGGTCATTTGATAATAAGCTGGAGCTTGAGAGGCCCGGCATTAATGTTGGGGCTAACGTCATAGTTTGCAGCAAAACTGCAACTTCACCGGACTGGGCCCAAGACTCGGCTTCAGTCAAAAAGGGTTATGAAACTGAAAGTGAAATTGACGCAGTCGGAGAATGTTCTGAGAAAAAAAGAGAAAGGCTAGTGATAAGAAACTAGACTCGGTGTTGTCTGCTATAGCAGTTGACGAAAGTTGTAGGTCAGAAAAGTTCGGACAAGAATGTGCGAGACGTTCACTAGATCTGACATGGCGGCCTCCAGAGTAGAGGCTTTGACAATTTATCTTTGTTTAATAAGGAGTCAGAGGAAGATGTTGATTTATTAAGAGGCCGAGGAAGACGAGGTCTTTCAATTGGCCGATATCTATGAAAAATTCAAGTTAGGACCAGCTCTTTCGTCGAAAGTAGCGAAAAGCATTACTACCGCTGTCAGGACTAGGGCGGACGTGAGTAAGTTGAACGAACTATACAAAATTCCGGAAAATATTGAGGCACTGTTGCCACCACATACCAACCACTCGGTGTGGAATTTTATTTGGGCCAACGCCCAGACTTGTGATAGAGCTTTACAAGATTTTCAAAGACTCTTAGGTCATGCTATGGTCCCTTTTCTGACTTTAGTAGAACTCTATGACTAGTAGCGATTTAAAGGATTTACCTCTATTTCCCCTATTTGGCCCCGCCCCTCCAGCCCCTGGGGGATCAGAGCCAAAATTTATACAAGTTCTGTTCCACTTCCCCAAAAGATGTTTGTGGCCAAATTTGGTTACAATCCATGCAGAACTCTAGGACAAGTAGCGATTTAAAGAATTTACCTCTATTTCCCCTATTGGGCCCCGCCCCTCCTGCCCCCGGGGGTCAGAGCCAAAATTTATACAAGTTCTGTTCCCCCTCCCCCAAGGATGTTTGTGGCCAAATTTGGTTACAATTCATGCAGAACTCTATGACAAGTAGCGATTTAAAGGAAATGTTGACGGACAGACGGACGCCGCGCCATGACATAAGCTCACCGGCCCTTTGGGCCAGGTGAGCTAAAAAAAACCTGTCATGCCCCGTGGGGGCGAGGAGGTTACAGAGGGTCCCAGTCTCACAGAGGGAACTCCAGGTTTCACAGAAGGGGGAGAAAACAGTTCAAGGCAACCCCAGCAACGATACCAACCAGGGGGGCGGCCAATACAGTCAATCAGTAGTGCTACGCTACAGGTGAGTGATACAGGCCCTTCGGGTAGAATTGCCGAATTCATTGAAAAATGGCGAGGTATTACATCTGATGAGTGGGTTCTGAACGCAGTTCAGGGTTACCACATAAAGCTTGTTGGCGATAAATGGCCAGTTCAAACTTTTGTGCCCAAATCCATTTCTTTTTCTGAGACAGAACAATTATTGATAGACAGTGAGGTTTCTGGTTAGATTAATAAAGGGGCAATAATTGCATATGAATAAGAGAATGGTGAATTTTTGTCCAATATTTTCTTGGTTAAGAAGAAAAATGGTAAGGTTCGCCCGGTCATTAATTTACGAGGTCTAAATGATTATGTGGCATACGAGCATTTTAAACGAGAAACACTGGACATAGTCTTGCAGGCAGTTCAAAGATTTGATTATTTCACCACAGTGGATTTGACTAATGCCTATTTTAGTATCCCTATTGCTGACAAATTTTGGAAATTATTAAGGTTTGAGTGGCGTGGCTCGTTATACGAGTTTCATGCTCTTCCTTTTGGTTTGGCATGTGCCCCGAGAGTGTTTGCAAAAATTTTGAAAACCAGTGTATAGTTTACCTTCGTTAGTATGAGCAATATCAGTTTTTTACTATATTGATGATTCACTAACGAGGGCCACTGAGAAAAAGAAATGTGGTAATGGACACTAGAGTTTTAATTGATTTGCTCATTTGTCTGGGCTTTTAGGTCTCAATATAAAGAAGTCTATTACAGTAACCCACACATGCCATTGTCATTTGGGTATATATCATTTATTCAATCCAATTATCAAAGTGTTTTTACACAGAAAGACAAAGTTGAACAAAATTTGTTTGGGAGGTGTCAACAGGTGCTATCAATTGATAATGTTCTCTATTAGGCTGCTCGCCTCTCTCCATTGAATTTATTACCTCATTCATTTTATATGGCATTCATCTTGGGGACCTCGTTGTGAGCAGACAAGGTGTATGTGGTCTTGCTAAATTCTGATAGATTACATATGATGGCTGTTCGTGGCCCTTAGTTCATGTATAAGCAAATGCAGAGGTTTACTTGGTGGCAGCAGAATATAGTCAAGTCCAATGGTTAAAACTAATAAGGCAATCCTAACCCTGATTATTTTTTGACCACCGTTATTCCTCACTCGGAGGGGTTGGGAGCATGTGGCTGAGGCACCAGGGAGGGTATATGGATTGTTGGTCCTTACCGATGGAATTTCACATAACAGAAACACATTCAATGTGTTGTAATGTGCTTTTCTTCCCTCCCGGTTTAACACGGTCTTGTATTGGAGACACAGCCATCATGTTTTTTCTATAGTTAACATATCTGGAAGTGTCGTTATAAAGGGCAGCGTTTTTCGTTAAAGGATACCCTTGTGCGCGTGGTTGCGGTTCGAATTTGGGAATATAATTGGACAGTTGTATAAAGCTCAGAACAGTTAACCATCCTACGATAGCTGAAGTCACTAGCTACATTTTGTGTGCTAGTGAGAGACCTTAAATTGATGTGGCCTGATTTATGGATATATTGGAGTTGGTGGGTAAATCGGCATCTTTGGTGTGGCGTTGTCATGTAGTGGTTGTAATTGGGATTTTTGGTAAGTGTTTTCATTTGCTTGTCCCCACAATTGTTTCGGATCACCTGTTCCATGAGTCGGTATACAACTGAATGGTTCCCCTTAAACTGTATCGTAGCTTAATACCTCCCTATGTATACTGGTGGATATGCAGGGATTCTTACGCCATTGTTTTACGTGTGTGTTTTAAATGCGGTGTGACTTTCTTCTTATTATTTATTTATATTTATATGTGTGATGTAAATATTTGGAAAGTTAAAAGAAGAATTATTAGAATCACAAATTAAAATGTTGAACTTTATTCAAATTCTTTGTTCTTTGTGCTGTGGTACAGTTGGGTACAAAACGGATCCAAAGTTTTGTAACAGGTTATAAAGTTAGAATACCGAAACGTTTACAAGTTGGGTTGTCAGAGAGTGGGAGATCTAATGAAATTTTTGTATCGGAAAACCATCAGCACAAAAAGACTTTTTCAACAATTTTAGAAAATATTTAAATCAAACATATATTTTATATGGAAAATAAAATCCAGTGAGAGTGATCTATATTCAAGGTGGATGATTCTTGTGTCACAAATGGATTATCGAGTTGAACACTCCAGCTCCATACAGCATACACCTTCTGAGGCCAAGTAACCCACAAAGTATTCCATCTTCCAGATCTGAAATAACAGAGAAAAACATTTTAAATGAAATTAGTGAACAATTTGCTAAATTGGGACAAGAGAACAAGAAAACTCTTTTCAATCTCAAAATTGAATTGAGATTGAAAGATAAAGTCAGTTAGGAAGAATAGAAAAGATAAGATCCTAAATTTAGTCGCCTTTTACGATCATGCAATAGGGGCAACAGGTACAATTCTAACGCCCTACCTGCAGGGCCAAAAAATCTCTGCCAGTCAACTAACACACCGGGTCAACACAGGATCCTGGAGCTAGGCACATGGATAGCCCGAATGTCAGTCGCAATCGCGAGGCCTCTAACAGTTAGCAGCAAAGAATTGGCACACATGGCCGCCTGGTTTCCCGCACAAAACTGATCGTTGGGCGCCAATTCAGAGGTCCCGAGTTCGATCCCTGGCAGAGGCAGGTATTGAATTTATTTGTAAATCCTGCACCCTGATTACATGTATAACGTTTCGGTTGAGGTAAGTTAAAATAGTTCAAAAGAGTGAATAAATAATTGTTTTTCGCCGTTCTAGAATATGGGGAACTGGGTCCAATTTTTCGAGTGTATCAGGCCGCTACTTTTGTGTGAATGAGAGAAATCTATAGAAACTGATTATTTGGTACGTTACAACACCGCATACTACTTAACCACAACTAAAATATTAGCTTATAACATTCGTAATATAATTCAGGAATGTAACAAAAACTAACCGGTTATACAGAGGGACCCACGTTGCAATCAGTCGATCGTCTCGCAAGGTGTTAACAACTAACACTTGGCCGGCTTCTTGATCTACTGTAACTATTATTACCCCCAAACCCGTATTTACCTGTAAACCTGAGGCCGTGCACATTCAAGTATGGAAATTGTAAGTTCATTCACTGTATTACTCTAATAAAGTTTCTAAGAGCCTATATATAGATCATACTGTAGAATAAAATGTACCAGATCCTTTTGATTTATAACAGTAAACAAACTAGTAATATTCGTATCTAGTTAACCTTGTCAAACCGTAAAACATAAACAGTGTTCTCTCATTGACAAACACGCCATTGTTACATGTGCAAGTTTATTTAAAGGAAATCGTTTGTTCACTTTGCTACAGCAGGCATGTATTGCTGCAAAATTTCACTTTCGAGAGATTATTGCTGCGTCTAACACAAGCTCTAAATACATGGAGTGCGAGAACATAAGTAAGATATTGCTTCTCGCTTGAAATGAAATTTGGAAGGCATTGTGAATGACACCAATGGTAGTATCCACCTTTCGTTGGTTGGGAATTGCCTTCATTGCGTACTTTGCCCAATACCGAGCCACTAGCTCTTCACTCATTACATGAAGAAAGATCTTTACAATTTGCCAGCTTTATGATGATCTTTACACTAACAATAAGTAAAACACAACATGGTAACAGTCTCCCCAAAACACGCACCTCGCACAACATACACGCAAACACGCTGCATGCCATGGGAGGCCGTCCTTACATGTTTCCCAATAATTGCTGTTTAATAGGACGTATAATTAATCAAACAAAACAAAAACCAGACTGGGTTCCTCAAACCGCGGTCACGCATTTGTAAAGATATTACTATTTGGGAAAAATTAGTAAACAATTGTATCTTTTTATATATAAAAATTGGCATTCTTCCAAATATAGTACAATTTAAGCTGATATTGGTGGTCATTTAAAGAACTAACATACTACTCTTACTTACCTTTCTATGTCGTGAACATATCCCTGAATGTGTTATAGGTGGTCCCGGAAGTGGTTTACTAGGTAACTTCACGTTTAGTGATAGAATTTATATACGGTGTGTAAATTCAACGCCCGTGGTATTGGATTCTTGTCTAAATAATATGTTCTGTATTGAATTAAATACAGGTGCATTCTAATACATACGAATGTTGGTCGAACACTTATCGGTGAATAATTTGGGTGCTAGAACGTGGTCCGGAAGTGGTTAACCTCCGTAAGGGTGTATCATATATGATCTGGTGTAAACAAATAATTTAAATAATCAACATTACTTTAATTCAAATATGAATTAACATGTTGAAGCTTAGTAGCTCGTCTTACACATGGTCAAGATTAATATATTAATATACAAAATGTATAAGATTGTATCTATATTGCTTCATGAAAGATGTCTCTCAAATAAAGAGGAATATAAAATACATTTAGTTGCGGTTATTCCATAAAAAAAACATTTGCTGCTTTATTAAAAAGATAAAGCGAGGTGCTATCTTGCTTACGTGGGTTGAAAAAAATTACAAGTCATACATTCCCAACATGTCTGGTTCAGCTGCACATTTGATGGGCCAAATTTCCAAAGGTCCCACCTGGACCAGTGACCCCTATAATGGGGATGTTGTCAGATCCGCTTATCAAACCGCTGTGAATAATTATAGATAAATCAGTATTTATAAGTACAAATCGATAAAGGTCACATGGTAACATACTTCTTTTGCAATGTTGCCGCAGACTGTGAATTTTTTGTTGAGCGCTCGTACCCCTGGGTGCATTATCCCCATGGTCCGAAACACACCCTAAGTCTATATAAAGTGTTTAGTTTATGCTCCTGCTTTATCGCTCTGTTAATTAAATCCAAACAAACTGTGACACAGTACTACATATTGGGGTTTAATATAACGATTAAAATCAAGGTTTTCAAGGTACTTAAACCGTGGGTGACTTAATAAAATGATTTTTGGTCGATAAAACTGAAGGAATGATGATCAACTGTTGTTCAAATAAACGAAAAATCGAAGATCATGTAGAATAAAATTGTTAACTAGTTAATAAGCATTAATATGCCCTGCCAGGTAGGGCGTTAGAATTATACCATAGCTGCCCCTATTGCCATGATCGTAAAAGGCGCACTAAATTTAGGATCTCATCATTTCATTCTTCCTAAATTACGTTTATCGTTCCTTACGTCTCCATTGACACTTGCTCAGTTTTGTTCTTTAATGGGGCGCATATCCCCATGTGAGGAAAGGCTTCTGGGTACTCGTTCCCTGGCCGACAAACACACAAAAGTCCATAAAAATGATAAACGTTAGTTTACTTTTAATTCCTGCTTAGCGGCTCAGCCATTAACAGGATTTGGACGACTGGTTCGCCCGTTTGTCTGTATAATGTAAACCCGGTGGGTTTATGTTTAGCCTTTTGTATCCTTCCGGCCGCATGACTTTATTGTGAATATAATATTTTGACAATTACGCAAGCTCCTATGCTAATGTATGTATATGTACTTGTAGAGCAGGTAAGTGTATACAAATCCAATAATATCACATATACGATGTAGATATCTAAAGAAATTCTCAAGGGCAACATTGGAGTCGGACACGACGTAATTATGGAAAAGGGGGTCCCGTCGCGCTCTGATGCTGTCATTGTTATTGTGCAGTTACTTTGTTATTCTCGCCATAGCATATATGTTTGTACGATTACACACGAACTTGTAAGAAATATTTTGTGGAATGATGCATGGTAGCATCTTTTATCAAATATGACTTTATTTGAGAAAATTCGTAAGAAACCATATAAATACACATGCGATAGTGATTCGTCTGCCAGTACTAATTCAGATTATTACTAACCCGGAAATCAGGGCCCTCATCACGCCTGATTTTCGCAATCCACTCCCTCTTGGTATCTTTATGTTTTAGAAGTAGGTGAAAAGTTAATTAAGGTGTATCCTGCTGTCTTCGTTGCAATGGAGGAACGCAGCAATGGAAAATTGGTATAAGCAGTTTTTCCATCTCGGCTGTCCCCCCTACAAACAGTACCCGTCACCTGGCCAGGACGTACAAAAGTCTGTAAAAGTGGAAGTTCCTGTTTCGCCCGTTGTCAGTATAACATGACCGGGTGGGGTGTGTTGCTCCAAAATACCAGAAGGAAGCCGATCTTCAAGCTGTCTGTCAACAACTTTAATTAAACTAGTGCAAATACAATGCACTAACAATAGATACAAGTTATAGAGCAGCAACCCGAAACAAAACCTCAGAAGTAGAAATATCTAGCATTACAGATTGAAATTTTAAATTCGGTGTCACAGGAGAATAATGACAGACACTTTTCCTGCTGGTTCGTTACGATAATTTTATTTATTCACACGGACGTGGACAAGAAATCATAAAACCCCTGAAAATATAATGGCAATGGCCTGTATAAGTACAATATATATATATATACATAACATCTTTAAATGTAGGTTAAAAATGAGCACATATTAAAGCTAATACACTAAAATGTTATTCATTTTGGATTTGAAAGTGTTATATGATATATGATAAAGTGTTATATGATAGAATGTAAGCACTAAGCACACTAAAGGCATACTAAAAAGATACTGTGGCAGACAAATATCTCAGCTGCTGATGACAATACAAAGCACCAATACAATAACTTTATACACTTACTCGTCGCATGCACTGTACAACTAAACCAAAAAAAAAACCATAGAAATAAAAAAGATATTCAAATCTGTTTTGAAATTAAAAAAACCCAATACTATGAATTTCAATTGATAAGAGCATAATTGCATAATTACTACAATGTGCTATGTAAACAGGAACATGTTCACAAGATATATATATATACCCGATGATATTGTTCCATTGATTTCATGATAATAACAAAAATTACATTTTCAAAAGACTAGTTATATTAATTATAGAGGTGACTTTTACAGCAGATATTTGATACAGTCTACATAGTCTAATTAAAATCCTTATTATCAGAGTAAATCTTCATTTCAATTTGTTTTCTATTGCAATAGAATTCTAAATTTTGCTTCCTTTAAGAATTATGCATTTAACGCTTACACAAAAATTAAATGTGTGAAATAAAAAAAAAATATGTAAACTTCAATAATTACTTTAACATTACGGTTGGTAAGTATTCCTGGAGAAGTGTTGACATCATCTCCGACAAATTGTGGTTCTTTCTCTTTTCCAGGAACTGATATTTGAAGACTTTGTTTTGGACTTTCTAGGCCATTATTTGTAATTACCAAGGGACTTTTTCCATATCTGTTTGTGCCCATATCCATCTCTATTAAAATTACAGAATAATAATATTGAATAGATAAACTAAATAAATCATAAGAAGAAGGACACATTGCCATGTTTCTTGCATTATGTGAGGCTTATTTCCCATCTAAAATTAGGGTGAGAAATGAATTATGTATCTGCTATAATCCGTTGATAACTATTTTATGCCAACTGAAAAAAAACTCAGGTCATGTTCATTTTTTCATTCTGTTGAGGTTCATGTTTTTTTTTTAGCATTCTGGGGTGAGTGATAAGGATTCAATCCAAGTCTTTGTGAAACCAGTTTTCGAAGTCTTTGGAACCAGTGAAGGCTGCTGCTGGACCCGTAAGACGAATTTTGCAGTTTATCTAACGCATCTTCATATTCTGACGTGGTGCATACATGGACACATCTCCTAAGCATTGACAGTATGGGTGTCAAGACACTGGCTAACACACCATTATTCTGTTTTGATGACCCATCTTTTCCAACTTTGTTAAAATGAAATGCATTTAATTACAGTACACGAGAATAACGATGGTCTTAGGGCGTCTCCTTGCTGTTAATTTGTATTACATAAAATCCGATGGTCTTAGAACGTCACCCTGATGAACTATTCGAAAAAAGAGCACTATTATTAATATAAATCCAGTTGTGACGTAACCGAAGGACCAGATTATTAACACAACCAAATACCGGGCATTTCCGTGTTGTGGTTCTTACTGTGTAATAGAGGCGAGGTTTTCTGGCGATATATGTGTCCCGTATGTAGCGGGACTGGTCTCTGTACTTTGCGTTGTGTTATTCTGGGATCTCAGATACTCGTTCCTCAAAATACCCTTTCCACCATGTTTTTTTTAGGCGGGAGATGAGAGAAATGAAACCAAAAGGCAGAGATAACAGTCCCAGTATTTCAATTATAATAGAATTCAACGTGAAACTAACCAATGAATATAGCAAAAAATTTCTGCCAAATGTCAGTATTGATAACCCTTCTAAAAGCTTAACAACAAACCTAAACGATAATAAATGATACTGAGTATTCTGGATTATGGACAATATGCGGACGAATAGGAGAAATAAGTTATTAACTGTAGCAAAGGAGTCACCAAGGAAATATTAAAAATCACAAGTCTTTTTTTTATATTTAATGACCAACCTACTCATATTGTAAAATAATTAGTCTTTTTTGTTTGGAATATTTCCTATATTATTTCTCCCCTACGTTACCCATATCACTACCAACTCTAGCTAGCTAGGCCTAATACAACAGCATACATGGGAGGCCGTCCTTACATTAACTCTGAATGTTAATATGACGTTAATTGAATCCTACATCCTACAACTAACGTGGTACAATATGTATCACCTAGGAGAAATATACGAACTGTACGCAGTCCTGGTCCTTCTCACTAGCACTATATTATATAAAGTTCAATTTAAATTGTTTGTCCGATTTTATTTACGTTACTATTAACAGCCAGATCATGTAAGGACGGCCTCCCACGTATGTAGGGTGTGTGAAGTGCAAGGTGCGTGTTTTGAGAAACTGTGGTATGTTTGGATTGTGTCTTCTTGTATAGTGGTACTGTTTGTCCTTTTTATAGTGCTATATCACTGAAAACATACCGCCGAAGAAAACACCCCCCACCCGGTCATATTATTACTGACAAACCTAGCAAACCAGTCGTCCCACTCCCCGTTATGCATAAGCGCAAAGCAGGAGAAGAAATTACCATTTTGCGAGCAAGGCGGTGCCAATGGAGGGATTAGGAAAGATAAAGTCAGAGTAGGTAGAAGAGAAAATATAACATCCTATATTGCAGTCGCCTACAATTCTGTCTTCTAAGCCATTACCAGTATATAAACTTATAATCCTATTTGTGAAACCAATACTGGTTCTATCGAGCCATACGGCCCTAATATACAAAGTGGCCAGTTAACCCATGCTTACCTGACACAGGTGTACCTTGCGAGCTCTCTGTCTAGCGCATAGGATTACACGTACTTATATATGCCGGTCCTCATCTATTAGCTATTTGGACTGAAAATATTTCGAGCTATAAGCCTACCCGTATACAAAGATTGCCGTTCAGGAGCGAAAATACAACCTGATCAAATAACAAGCGCCATTTCTTCCGTAAATAACCACAGGGATTGAAATTATTCCTCACTTTACTTAGAACAAAGGACATAGTCATTCAGATCCCCCGCCAATGGAGATTATCAAAGCTGAAGTAAGTTTGATTGTTGAGACTTGTGTGTATGGAAAAAAAATGGCCCTGCAGGTAGGGCGTTAAGACATTGTACCTGCTGCCCCCCTATTGCATGATCGTAAAAGGCGACTAAATTTAGGATCTTATCTTTTCCTATTCTTCCTATCTGACTGTATTTTTCCTAATGCCTCCCTTGGCATCGCCTCACTTTTGGCCTTGAGTTGAGCGTTCACCCTTGTGAGGAAGGCTCTGGGTTCTGTCCCCTGGCCGAGACACAACCAAAGTCTGTAAAAAGTGGTAGTGTTCTGCTCCTGCTTAGCGCTCAGCATACAGGCGGAGTGGGGGACGACTGGTTCGCCCGTTGTCAGTATAATGTGACCGGGTGAGGTTGTGTTGCTTGGTGTCTTCGGCGGCATGCTTCAGTGATATAGCACTATAAAAAGGGCAACACAGTTCCACTATACAAGAAGACACAACATGAATTTACCTCAGTCTCCCAAAAACACGCAAAAACCCTCGCACAACATACACGCAACACACACCGCATTCATGGGAGGGTCCGTCCTTACATGACCATAGCTGTTAATAGGACCCCTGGAATTTATTCAAACGAACATAGTTTATTGAAATTTTGTGGAACATCTTCAGTAGTTGGAGCATATCTCATTCATTTATATATCTACATATGTACAAGTAAATTCCAAATGATTTATTAATCTTTATTTCAGGATACAACACATGAAAAACGAGGCTAAAAAATACTAGACCTGGATCTTCCTCTCCCCCAGCATCAGCCTTCTTCATTTCAAAGAGTGCTCCACTCGTACAACACTGTGTATTTCTGCAGGTAGGGCGTTAGAATTATACCTGCTGCCCCTATTGCATGATCGTAAAAGGCGACTAAATTTAGGGATCTTTATCTTTTCTATTCTTCCTAAATGACTTTATCCTTCTAATGCCTCCCTTGGCACCGCCTCACTTTTGGCCTTGAGTTGAGCGTTCGCCCCTGTGAGGAGGCTCTGGGTTCTGTCCCCTGGCCGAGACACACCAAAGTCTATAAAAGTGGTAGTTTCTGCTCCTGCCTAGCGCTCAGCAAAAAAAGGAGTGGGACGACTGGTTACGCCCGTTGTCAGTATATTGTGACCGGGTGGGGTGTGTTGCTTGGTGTCTTCGGCGGCATGCTTCCAGTGATATAGCACTATAAAAAGGGCAAAAGTTCCACTATACAAGAAGACACAACATGAATATACCGTAGCCTCACCGAAACACGCCACCATCGCACAACATACCACGCAACACACACACCGCTTTCATGGGAGGCACCGTCCTTACATGACCATAGCTGTTAACCATAATTTAAGCTGTTAATTAGGGACGTTAATTAAATCATAACAAAGACAAACCCAAACCACACAATCAGGGATAGTAAACCAAACCAATCCCCCCCAGTACAAAAAGAGAAAATTCCTGGAATGATAATAGTCACCAAATGAAACACCCCCCCCAATTATAATAATACCCCAACAGTAGAACCCCCCCCCCCATCAGTTGTTCTAGGGAATAACTGGAATCATAACCAGAACTCACACAGGGGAAATAACTGGGGCCCACAATCAGAACCCAATCCAAGGGAAGTAACTGGAGAGTCATAAACCAGAATCAATCCAGGGGGAGTTAATCTGGGCCAATAACCAGAGTTTTCCAAGCAATCAATGGGCCAACATAATCAGACTTTCACAGAACCATAGCAATCAGTGATCTCAGAGGAGAACAAACACGAACAAAATAAACCAAGTTAGGTCTCTCGAATTCGGGAAAACTTCTAAATGCATGGGTTTGAGGGTCAAAAGCCAGCAGCGAAATCTGGGAGGGACCCATGATATAACAGTCAGTTAGTATCAATGACAAGGAACAAGGATTATTTGTATGTACCAAGATTTGTAATCAGTATTACTCCTCTACTGATTTGATACTGGAGCCAGTATCAGTATTTGTTAGTCAAGCATTCATAAATAAATTAAGATTCTTCACTAGATCTCCAGATTGAACCAGTTAAATTGAACTTGGTGACAGCAACTGGTGAGAGAAGAAACCTTTTATTGGTAAGTGTACGCTAGAAATTGCTCTTGGAAAGACTACAATAACCCACGAATTTCTTGTCGCTGATATAGGCCAACAAGGTATAATGGGTCTAAGACTTCATGACTGAAACATATAACAGATCTGTCATTGAAAGAGAATTATCTCTTTATAAAAGGGGGAAAAAGTTCAGTGTTTTAGATTTCAGAATGGAATCGAACCTACTTGTTGTAGAGTGTCGCTGTCTGAAGAGGTAAAAATACCCTCCAACAGTGAAATTATTGTTCCTTAGGGAGACAACTGCTCTAGTAGAAGCTGCACCAAAATTCATGGAAAAACATGAAGTGTTAGTAGCTAAGAGTCTTGTCAATCCAACCAAAGGAGCTATTCCTTTACGTTTACTTAATTTAACGGACCAAGATTGTGTTTTACACAGTGGATCAGTGGTTGCTACTATTCAAGTAGTTAAAGAATGTATTGAAAATCCCCAGGAAAATGTTAGTGTAAATCAGGCGAGATCAGATGACTCGGTCTCTCCAACTGAACTACCAGAACATTTGGTATCCCTCTACGAACGTAGTTGCTTAAATCTAAATAAAAGGAACGGGAAGCTTTAAGAAAACTTTTACTAGATTACCCAGATACCTTCTATAAATCTTCAAATGATTTAGGCTTGACAGATCTAGTGCAGCACCAGATAAACACTGGGAATGTTCAGCCTATAAAACGACCCCCAGGCGTGTTCAACTCTCCTGTAGACAAGAGGTAGATAAGGAAATAGAGGACATGGTTCTCAAAGGTTCTAATAGAAGAATCTGATAGTCCATGGTGCTCTCCTGTTGTACTTGTTAGAAAACGAGACAATTCTCTTAGATTTTGTATAGATTTCAGAAGACTCAATGATGTTACCATCAAAGATAGTCATCCAATACCACGAATAGATAGCACTCTAGATGCATTAACCGGGTCAAAGTGGTTTTCAACCATTGATCTCAAAAGTGGTTATTGGCAGGTTAAACTAGATCCAAAAGACAGACCAAAAACAGCCTTCTATGTAGCAGGGGGAGGTTTATGGCCATGGGTTACACTTCCATTTGGATTGTGGAAACGCTCCAAGCACATTCGAAAGATTAATGGAGAAAAAATTTTGAAAAACCTTTCTTTCAAGATATGCATGGTGTATTTAGATGATATTATTGTCTTTTCAAGTAATTTTGAAAACTTAAGGCAAGTTTTTGACAGACTAAAAGGGACAAGTTTGAAAATGAATGCTAAAAAGTGCCATCTATTTCCAATTAAAAGCCTCCTTCTTAGGCCATGTTGTTAGTGAAACAAGGACTAACTACAGATCCTGAGAAAATAGAAGCAGTTAAATCTTGGCCAGTTCCAAAGAATGTGAAAGAAGTTAGACAATTTCTAGGATTATGTTCATACTACAGGAAATTTGTAGTAGGAAATTTGTTAACAACTTTGCTATCATAGCAAAACCCTTGTACAAACTTACAGAACTTTATCAAAAGTTCTCCTGGTCCGATGACTGTCAGACAGCATTTGATCTCCTGAAGAGGGCTCTCACTAGTTCTCCAATCTTAGCTTTTCCATCTCCTGAAGGACAGTTCATTCTGGACACTGATGCCTCCAACTTAGGAATGGGAGCAGTCCTGTCACAAATACAGGAAGGAAAAGAAAAGGTCATCAGTTATTATAGTAAAACCTTCAGTCGAAAACTGAACGGAAATACTGTGTGACAAGAAGAGAGCTATTAGCCATAGTAAGTTCTATCAAACAGTTCCATCACAATTTATATGGACAAAACTTTTAAAGCTAGAACTGACCATAGTGCTCTCACTTGGTTATTGAACTTTTTAAAAATCCAGAAGCTCAACTAGGAAAAGATGGTTTGAAATTCTATCTTCGTACCAATTTACCATCGAGTATCGAGCTGGACGAGTTCATAACAATGCAGATGCTATGTCTAGACGACCATGTCAAGAGTCAAACTGTAGTCATTGCGAAAGAGTTGAACAAAATATGAAATTTCAAACTGTTTAATCAAAAGATAATGATACAGAGATCAAACAAAGGATTAACCTTTGGTGTGAACCTAGGGAATGGACTGTTTTGTTTTTGTTAGTTTTGGTTTAATTCACGTCCTATTTAACATCTAAGGTCATCTTATGGACGGCCTCTCCCATTTATGCTGTGTGTTTGCGTGTCCCTGTATGTGCGGGGGGAGGTGAGTATGTAACTGGCAGACTGTCCTGATGGTATACGTGTTTGTGGTCTTCTTTTATCTGAAACTGTTTGCCCTTTTTAATAGTGCTTATCATCACTGAAGCCTGCCGCCGAAGACACCAAGCAACACACCCCTCAGCCCTGTCACATTATACTGACAACGGGCAAACAACCAGTCGTTCCCACTTCCCTGTATGCTGATCTCTAATCTCAGGAGCAGAAACAGACCGACATTTTAAGAATTATTTTGTGTGTCTCGCGCAGGGGACAGAAACGCCAGAGCCTTTCCCTAACAGAGGCGAAACGCTCAATGCCTGCCAGTTCCAAAATTGAGAGTGCGGTTCCCAAGGAAGGCATATAAGGAAAAGAGTAAAGTGCAGTTGATAGGGAGGAAGAGAAAAAGATAAGTAATCCTAATTCATATAGTCGCCTTTTAACATCATGTGCAATAGGGGCACCAGGTTACAAATTCTAAACTGCCCTACCTTGCCGGGCGAGAATGGGACTGGACATACACGCAATCAGTGAGGCCAATGGGCGCAACGCTGTGAATGAGAAATACAAAAATGAATGAAAATTAACACAACAACGAAACAAATGTTAGAAAATTTTTTCAAATTTCCAAACCCAAACTGTATTTCCAAGGAAATTTCAAGGGAAAGATCCTGTCATACACTCTATTAACTGAATGGTTATATCCAGGAAAGACACCTGACTCGGAGTGAAAAGTCTCATATGAGTGAAAGAAGCAAAATACTATGTGTATCAGGTTTTGAATTTCCCGTTCATGTCAAAAAAAGGTAATGCTTAGCCATAGACTGTGGATATGGGCAAAGGGATACATACCTACCAAATCAAATGTTGAGATCGCCTAAAAACCCCACAACAGTAACACTGGAGAAAAAACGTGCGACAAATGTGCTGCACATGGAAAATTTCCTAACTAGTACAGGCACGGGCCAAATACAGGAAATAGCAATATAGTGTGTAACCCAAGGGAATAGGTGGGGCCAATGTAATGTCCTTACATGAAGGTCCCTTGCCATTGCAGTAAATGCAGCCAAACCGAACCAATACCATCTTAGTGGTCGGCTTGATTACTTTACCCATATGGTTAGAAGCGCACCTTCCGAAGAGGAAATCAGAGAGGCGACCACTAACGCTCAAAAAGTTTTTGAATTGATAGAAAAGTATAACTAGGTACTTAGGTGGTAGCCCAATTAGGGGGGGGAGGGTGCAGCTTCATGACTGATCAAGGAGCACAAATTTTGGCTCTGATTAAATTTAAAGGAATTCTGCCAAAATTCTTGTGTATAGAAAAGACAAGTACCACTACCAAATCGGCCGACCAATAAGATGGTAAAGGAGTTAAGTGAAAGAGCAAACAGAAATAAGTAGGCCAATGCTTTACGGGGCCTTTGATTCATGAAAAAACAAGATAGCTTGGGACTAAAAAGGAAATCCCTGCTTAAGAATGGAGCTAACGCTTCCGCAGAAACAAACGGAGACTAATTTCCACCCCAATGACATGGGAGTTTGGTCAGTCCGATAAGACCTTGCCTGTAGATTTGGATACTAGGTCTTGGTCTACACAGAAAATAATAACACCAGGAGAACAGACTATGCTGATCTTCTCAACTAACATGATAGAAGAATATGACCCAAGTATTGCTCTGGAGGAGAATCAAGATGTTCTGTCCCAAAATAGGAAGAACGGCTATGATAAACGAGTTTCAAATGAATCGTAATGAAAGGGGTGATGGCCTGTTTGTGAATAATAGCAACCCCTCGCTCACGAGTGGAAAAGTTTCAAATATAAGTGTATCGATTGGAAGGTTCATTTTTATCAGAACAGAAAGAATAAATTATAATAATTATTAGTCTTAATTCCAAGAAATGCAAGATGCACGAATACAAGATTGTATCACCACAACCAGTCTAAAACCTTACAAATGAGAAAACATACCAACATGTTTTAAAGAATAAGGTATCATAAACCCGTAAAATTACACATACATGGTATAAGTACATTGTGGGAACCAGGTTAGACTTTTGTTTGCTTGATTGTTTGAATTGATTAACCCCCCAGTCCTTATTATACACTTATGTGGAGCATTTTACGGGGACGGGCCACTCCTAGTATGGGCGGTGCATTGTGGGGGTATGTTTGATGCGAGGTGTCGCGTTTTTGGGAGGAACTGGTGCGGTAAATACAGTTTGTGGTCCCTTTCCATATTTAAACGTGGAACAGTTGTCCCTTGTTTCCCCTCTGTCCACATTTGTCTATATCTCTGAAAGCAATGATGCGCTGCCTAAGACCCAAGCAACACAGCTCCCACCCGGCACATTAAACTGACAACGGGCGACGACGCAGTTCCTTATCCCCACTCCCCTGTATGCTGAGCGCTAAGCAGGAGCAGAAACTGAAAAGCCCTACTATTTAAAGACTTGGTGTGTCTTCGCCAGGGGACAGAACCCATCAGCCTTCCGTCACCTGGGCGAACGCACAACGACTCAAGGAGGCCAAAAGTGGCGTGCTATAGGCCAATGGGAGGCATTAGGAAAGATAAAGTCCAGTTAGGAAGAAGAGAAAAGATAAGATCCTAAATTTAGTCGCCTTTCTACGATCATGCAAATAGTGGGCAGCAGTAACAATTCTAAACGCCCTAGCCTGCAGGACTCGACCAGGTTAGACCAAACATGCCTTAAATCATATATATGTAGAAATGAGTTACTTCCCTTTGAATGAAAAAAGAAGGAATATTAAAGATAATTCTAGTCAACAATAAACCAACCTTTTTCAGTGTGTTCCTCAAATGATTCAATGAAAATTAACTTCACGATCGTAACTAAGACATACTCGTCATTGAGCGTTATTAAGCGATCTTCATCTTGAAACCCGTTAACCACCACTGCGCCATTTGCTGAGGATGACCCAGAATTCAGCATCGGCAATTTGAGATTGATGAGGAGACGATTGAATGAAGGAAGTTAAGTAATAGAGAAGGTATTAAAATACAGCAAGAAGAGAAAATGAATAAGGAGGTAGGAGAAGAAGAGGAAGCTAGAAAGGATGAAATACCAGAAAGGAATCTGATAAGCAGAAAGAAAGAGGAAGAACGACAAAAGGAAGAACTGCAAAGAGGAACAAAACGGGAAGACACACAAAGAGACATAGAAAGTAAGAGGAAGCCTACAAAAGTGAGACCGAAAAACAGAAGAACTGTATATAGGGGTGCATAACGAATAGTACGAACGTCCACCATCCTCTCCCAGGGACAGACCGTATAACAAGCAAAATTAAAAGTTACAAAATGGGACAGAAGACGCATGGCTGGCTACCAAAGACAATCAGCAAGGTGCACCTAGGGCTGAACCTAGAGCAGATTCCGACACAGGAAGACGGATATTAGAGAACTTCGCAGAGTATAATTTTAGAGAAAATATTGGCGAATGACTTTATAAATAGGTACACGAGCAAGAAGACGACAGCGGACAGGAACATACAGCCACGACATCCACAAGTGAACAACACAACAGCAGGAAGTGACGGAGGATAAGGACTGTTGACAATGAAATGATC
>NW_027187875.1:0-17429 GCF_041381155.1 Argopecten irradians | reverse complement strand
TCCACCATCCTCTCCCAGGAAACACCAGGAACAGGAAAATCTCTGCCAGTCCACTAACACACTGGGTCAACACAGGATCCTGGAGCTCGAGCTCGGCACATGGATAACCCGAATGTCAGTCGCAATCACGAGGCCTCTAACAGTTAGCAGCAAAGAATTGGCACATCGCCGCCTGGTTTCCCGCACAAAACTGATCGTTGGGCGCCATTTGTCGTCGGGGGTGGCATTATGACAAAGAGTAATATTCGTTCGAAGAAGTTTTAATAGTGGCAAGGAAAAACCTACAAAAGACAATACAAACATTCAAACAATCGAACTCACCGGAATATCAACGCAAAAGATTCACACGACCCTACACTCATCTTACATGCTAGTCAACTTACCAGGCTTCCGACACGGTGAATCCTATGATATAAATATACCTAGGTATCGCTACCATCGGTTTAATATCTATAGACAGATCTGCTGGGCTCTGCTCGCGCAGGAGTCCAGCGATGGAGTGCCAGAGATATGGGGAGAGGAGAGGAGGAAAGCTAGGGAAGTGACGTAGACATGTACAAAAGCATGCAAGGCAGTTGTTAATAGAGTTCAGGTCGGTGTCACGTCAAACCAGTTCGTCGACATTCCACAACACATGTACACATACACTGGACATGAGTTCACGTAAACAAGGACATGTACATTACATAACACTAGCACCTGTACACAGGTATACAATACCCATCCACGTCCAGGTAAATACTATGACCTGGGTCACATGTAAGCTGTCTGTCATACATTCCACAACATACCAGAGTAGTACCACACGTGACACATACCGAGATTATCGGAGAACCAGGATGTTTAGAACAATACATTATCAGTGGTTGAAATACACTTCTCAACGGATGGTTTCTGAAAGTGTAATAGTTTAGTATATGAACGATTTTAGTCTGAATATTTGTATGTTTGTTTGATTAATTAACATCTTAATAACAGCTAGTGTCATGTAAGGGACGGCCTCCCATGCATGCGTTGTGTAGTGTGGATGATGTGCAAGCTGCGTGTTTTGGAGACTGCGCTATGTTCGTGTTGTGTCATCTGGTAAAGTGGGACTCTTATAAATGACTTAATCGTTGATGATAAAAGCCTATAGCGATAATTTTGCGGCAATGGTATTTTCGCAATGTTGCAGTAAATAACTATAATTTGCATTCACGAAGTAATGAATAATCATACCTTCAATTTAAAGCTATATTAAATTTTCTCATTTGAAATTGAAATACTTAAAGTTTTGCCCATCATAAATATGTAATCATTTAATATATTTTAAAGTATTCTCCTAACTGATGGCGATTTGTTTGTTTGAAATTTAAGGCCCACGACAACTAAGGTCATTTATGGCTTAGTTATAATGATCTAGATTGGAGATAAATAATGATTGCATCTAAAAGATCGGGATAAGACATAGGCAAGTAAGAACTTAAAGCAGATTGTAAATATTGCTTTTATAAAAAAAGATTGTATGGAATAAAAACAGTTTTGGCTAAAACAAATGAAAAAAAAGTCATGCACAATATTGATGAAACGAAAAAAATGTTGAGGTAATACGATGATAAGATGGGGAAATGTTCATACTTTTTTGAAAAATACCGATTTCTACTAATGACGAATAAAGATGATGTGAACAGAAGCAAGTAACGAAACAATAATAACTTAAGTAATTAAATATATTAATTCTGCGGTTCTAATGTGACATTTCAAAAATAGTAGATTATTATTTCACATTTCTATATAACCATTCATTAAAAAAATGGTGTCACACTAAGGATCGGGTTAAAACTTTAAACGTACGATGCAGTTAATTGTTTTTATTTTATCCAATTTTATACACAACGTTACGATAACCACGTCTTTCGTACCATATTCGGATTTTGTTTGTCACAGAGAAACCATCTACCTTTTAGAAACGTCAGAAAAATCACTTATTCATGAATAACAAGAAAGTATCACTTACTGGGTGTCTGCTTCATTGGTATATTTATTTTTTGTTATTGTGTTCGAATTATATACAACCATTCTGTACATTCTACCCCCCCGCCATAACACACTGTTGGTACCAAGTTTGATAAAGACGAGACATGTCATGTGATTTGAAAGGTCCTGATGTGATGAAACATAATTAGGATTAAAAGTATTTTGAGGTGATATATTATAGTATACATTGGGACAGCAGGGAGATTCCGACACTGTAACCACAAAATGTATCACTTCATAGATTGATACAAAAATACACCGATAAAAATCATTCAATTATTCGATAGTATTTCGTATCAACGTTTAATATATCGAATGATCAATCGACCGAAAGTCATATTGGAATACTAATGTACACGTATATTTATTTATCACCTAGTATGTTTAAAGATGCTCCGCCGCCGACAGAGCATAAACGATACCCAACATTTGAACATAATTGGTGTTTAATCATGTATGTATATGTTTAATTAACACCACAAATAATATGAAATAATTTGTTTTGCTTTTGGTGCATGAGTAATCAATTCTTCATTCCATATATGACAAAGTGCCACGGATTTTTTTCGGGATGTCAGAAAATTCTTTTAAAATATTTTCGCCTGAAGTAAAATTAAAACCTCAAACATTTCGATGGTGGTAATGGTGTGAAGTAAGTTACTGTTGTACTAAAGAAAAACTGCTAATTCGTCTGCTCCTTTTTTGACAGCGAAAAAATGCCATTGATCATCGGTGGAGCATCTTTAACAATATAGGTTAGGAAACAGGTGGTTGTTGAATATGTATTATATTCCTCGCGTATCGTCGTCGGCAATCAGTCAAACGATCTGGTATCGCTCGTTACTTGGTATTTTACACGATTTGTGGCTACATACTGTCTGGCCATCGGTAAATGTAAAAAGTTACAAAAGAAACGAGTTAAAAAAAGACTAAAAAAAAAGAAGAATTAATGTGTAGTAATAAAATAAACAATTAACAGCATAACATCTTATCAGAGAAGAAAAAATATCCCTCCGTGATATCGGCAAATTGTTGTAGTTTAGGTGAAAAACTAAAACGCAAAGATCTTTTCTCATATTTTAGAGGGTTGAAAACTATCGTTACACATTGTATATGTTTACAGGACACGCCTTTCACAAAAGAAAATAAAATGTTATTGAATAGGAATGGGTTTTTCAGCGTTTTCTTTAATTCCTTTCCATTCAATTCTAGGGGTGTCACCATTCTGTTTAGAAACAATTTTGAGTTCAAAGTTATCAATGTGAAAAAAGGGGGAGAGTCTAATGGTATTTTTTAGATTGAAATTCAACTAGAATCTCATAAAGTCACACTTATCAGCTTGCTTGGTCCAAATAATGACAATCCAGATTTTTTATAATATTTTAACTGAAATTATAGAAGAATTCGGATATAACGATGTTAGTGTCTGTGGAGATTTCAACTCAGTTTGAAATCCAGAAAAAGAGTATGACAAAAGCTGTAAAAATGTATAATTCAAAAGCCAGAGATAAAGTATTGGAATCATAGAGAATTTTGTGAGTATTGATATGTATAGGACCATCATGAAAAGGTACACATGGAGAAAAAAGTAATCCGCTTAAACAGACTCGTCTTGACTTTTTCCTCATTTCAGATAATCTTCTCTCAAGTGGAATTAAGTCATAAATATTGAGCCTGGCTACAGGTCAGATTAATGTTTCCCTAGTATATCTCTATAACTAACAGATTTTAAGGCAGGAAAAGGTGTTTGGAAATTCAATAAACAGTTTATTACAAGATTTGAACTATCTAGAATTAGTAAAAGAGTGCATTTCAGAGTATAAGAACATGTTTTGTCTTCCAGTTTATAACTTAGATTACATCAACATTATAGATTTTGAAGAGAAGAATATTCAACTTTGTAATTCTGATCCTACTTTTCATGAAATTTCTACTTGCACACATTAGGTGTTAGATATAATATCATACTCATATCACTTGAAAAAAGCTTGATTGAAGATGAACTTAAGAATGTTATCATGAAACTTGAGCAGGAAATTAATGTTAATTAAGTTCAAATTGAAGCAAAAAATGAAAGGATTAGAGAAAATAAGAGAACAAAAGGTTTATTGCATTTTAATAAAATCAAAAGCTAAATGGATTGAGGAAGGCAAAAACCCAACAAATTATTGTTTAAACTTAGAAAATAGAAATTTTATGTATTGACTTTCATGATAACTTGCATGAGATGCCAACTGTTATAAAAAAATGGATAAAACTGAATTCTTTGATAAAAATTTGAAAAAGAAGATAACTTACGACAATAGGACGAATTCAGATACTTAATATTTTTCTCAAAACTGAATACCACTATTCTTGAATTTTTATGGAACAGCAAGGTTGATAAAGTTAAAAGGGATGTAATTATTAAACATTTTAATGGTGGCCTGAAAGTGATTAATTTGAAAGCTTACTTGTGTTCTGAAAAGATTCGAAGATTGTTTTTTCAATCTACAGCTCAATGGTCAATGTAGATATTTTAGTTAATGGTGGAAATGGATATTTACAAAATTTGTCAGAAAAAATATCCAATAAATTTTGGATACATATTTTAAAGCATGGAATACTCTGATCAAGATGAGTGATTAGAAAACCACTACAGAGGTATCTATTCTGAAAAACCCCTATTTGGTTTAATAAAAATATAACTGTTTTTGATAAAATGTTATAACTTTTAATGATCTATTAGGTGACAATAGTAGAAAGAGTTTCTACACTTTCAACGAGTTTCTTCAAAGGTACAATGTAAATAAAAACTTCCTTCATTATCATAATATTATATGGAAACAGGATTTGTTACTATTATCGTGGTGGAGTATTCCTTCAGACAGTCTGGGACTTGGCCATCATGTATGAATAAGCTTAAACGTGTAGCCAAAACTTCTGATACTCTGGCGCTTCAATGTTTAAGTGTTTTTTGTTGTTGTTCGGAGTTTTTTTACTTTCGTATCAATAATGTAACCTGAATTAAGTTGGATCAATACAAGTGAAAAATAAAAGACATTTAATTTCTTGACAATTTTAATTAACACTCAAGATTCTTGTACTATAGTTATCATACATTATGCCTATATATAGGAATGCGAAAACCAAATCCAAGACGACTGCTGCTATTAATATACCAAATGTTGCAAAAACAATTGCATACATGTATGGATGATTAATATACAGTTACTTCAATAAAGTTTGATTGACGCCATCGGAATGCCATAGGTATACTAACATTTATACTGTATGCATTTTAACATATATATATATCATATTCCCCAGGCCGAACCTGATTTTGCCACTCTTATATAGAAACAAATTTGAAAGTTTTATCTAAATTTCTATAAGTACTTTTTTGCAATTGTTTATTTTTCAAAGCATTTCGAAATTGCTTTTTGAAAAACAAATAAAGCAGTATTGTTACAATCTACCTTCACATCATTCATCATAATCTACCAATATCATCATCATCACCACCACCACCACCACACCACCACCCATCATATCATCATAATCATCACACTTTCATATATCTTTTTTATCATATTCGTCATATCATTATTTTCATCATCATCATCATCATTTCACAATCATCATACCTTCATAAATAATGCCATCATCATCATCATCATCTTCCTCATCCTCTTCATTATACTATTACCATCATCCTGTGGGTGATCGTGTGATGTAGTGGGTTAAGCCACTCGCTTTTCACCTAGCCGGCCGGGGTTCGATCCCCAGCACGGACCTGAAAAGGTTTTAGGGTCACATGCCGATCACGTGGGTTTTCTCCGGGCACTCCGGTTGCCTCCCACACTAAGATCCCTCGCGCGCTTACATCCGGGCCATCGAGAGTGATTTGCATAAGTATTTGTATAACTTGTTTTGCATTCAATGTAACATAAATATATACCGTCATCCTTATTCTATCACCATTATCAACATTATTGCTATAAATACACAGACACACCCTCACACACATCATACACGTGCGCACTCACAAAATACGCAACATATGCATACACAGAGGTAAAAAAGAGAAATTATACAAAAAGAAATAGAAGAAAGAGTATTGTATGTGAAGAATTCAAAGGTAAACCTTTCACATAATTACGAGATATGTGATAACGTATTTATATATTATATTACGTACAGCAACATACATTCTATTTATCTCATAAATACTAGTTATGTGATAAGGTATTTATATATATTACGTAGCCACATACATTCTATTTATCACATAAATACTAGTTATGTGATAACGTATTTATATATATATTACGTAGCAACGTACACTCTATTTATCACATAAATTCTACTTATTTGATAACGTATTTATATATATAACGTAGTCACGTACATTCTATTTATCACATGAATACTAGTTATTTGATAACGTATTTATATATATTACGTAGTCACGTACATTCTATTTATCACATAAATACTACTTATTTGATAACGTATTTATATATATTACGTAGTCACGTACATTCTGTTTATCACATGAATACTAGTTATTTGATAACGTATTTATATATATAACGTAGTCACGTACATTCTATTTATCACATGAATACTAGTTATTTGATAATGTATTTATATATATTACGTAGTCACGTACATTATATTTATCACATAAATACTACTTATTTGATAACGTATTTATATATATTACGTAGTCACGTACATTCTGTTTATCACATGAATACTAGTTATGTGATAACGTATTTATATATATGACGTAGCCACGTAATTCTATTTATTCCATTAATTCTAATTATGTGATAAATAGAATCTTACACTCGTGGCTACGTAATATGAAATGAATTAAACTCGTTAAAGGTTCGTGGCATATCAAATTATTAAACACGTCATATAAATTTCATACAACATAGCCACAATATAACCTATTTATAAACATATTTCTCGGATGGTGGTGTCGTTTGCGTGCAATAGAAAGTTTTAAACGACTTCCTTTGTTCCGCATGTCCTCACGTACTTACAAGAAGTTCAGCACGAAATTCAAACTGCCTCTATGGTATTACATGTGTTATGTAGTGTCTAATATATGTGTTGTATTTAATGAATCCACACAGCACACGTGTTCACAGGAGGTTCAGAGTTCCTGCCAAGTAACCATAATAATGTCTCTATAGTCGTTATGTACCAAGTAAAGTAAAATGTCAAATCAAACTGGCGTTTACAACAGGTCGCGTGATATCGTCAAGCCAGTCCTGTAGTAGTCGGTCACGAGATCCTACGCCAGGTCTCCGGTCTTTCACTTTAATAATGATGAAAAAAACGAGGTGGGTAACATGACACCAATGATACAAAATCTGTATATAACTGTAAAGTTACTGTGAGTTATCGATTATGATATTAGGATGCCTTTTATCATTCAGTATAGTTGTAACTTCCATTTTACATCAAAAGCATTTGGTTTCTTTGTTGTTGACAAAAGATATGAGCCGATCAACGCCAAGGATTCTGTATAATGTTAGCTCATTGCGATCGATTTACATGTGTTTCGTAAGTCATGTCTATAAGCAAAAACCCCTTAAAAATTCGATTAATCTCAAGGTTTTTAAACAAAACAACAAGAGTAAATGATTGTTCTCCGATTGACAGATCAAATAATCATAAATCATCTGAGGAATTTCTCTTCAACATAAAACAGAACGATTTTTTTATTCAGTTATTTCGTTCGGTATAAAAATACGTCATATAATTTAGAATTACCAATTCATACATCAACACTGTATGCAAATAATGACACCGGAACTAGGTACCTCCTGAAGCGAGAGTGAGAACATCATGATTTAAACAGAGGTAAAATTGTCGCTTTTACCTGGATTTTTTGAGATGATTTTGAATACTAACGTTTGGCACACGAATATATCAGCAACACAATGATAAATAAACGGTTTTCAAGAAGTGTCGCAAAAACAACCAGACAGATGTTAACATGCCATCACAACCAAGTGAAGTACCGATGTAAATCGCCTGTCGCTAAAACAGATGGGAAAAGAACCTTCCGTCGCCCATAAATACATAATTTAGTACTACATTACTCTCTAATGATTTATAAGGGTATATTCACAAGAAAATTACTTCTCAGCCCCATCTATTTATGTTATGGGAACAATATAGAATCTCGATGGTGTACGGTTCATAGCTAATATTTTGATTGGAGGGTGTACGGCTCATAGCAAACGAACGGTACGGCTTATAGTTACCTCGATATCGGTAATCATCATGAAGATAATAAATGAGGTGTAAAATTATACATGTAATGTTTGTTTGATGAATCTACATATATTTCTCAGTCAGATAACATTAAATACAAAATTTACATTTTTATAAAATCTTTTGCTGGACTTTATCAATTGATGTCTGAAAATACTTTGGTTTATATGATCAACACTTTCGTTATATCAACATTCAAGTTTCTAATATATCAATTAAATAATTCTGCCATTCACATACTTAATGAAAGAAAACCAGTAATAATTCTTGCGGCTTCGCGTTGAGCTATTTTTATTTGTTTGTTTTTTTGTTTTTATTTCTTTTTAATGTGCAATAAACAACAGTTATCTAAATACTTTCATTCTTATTCACATTCCGTATCGCTATCACACTCATTCTCAAACATCTTATTCATATCATCATCATAACTCATCATCATCACAACCATCATATATATCATCATCATTCTATGATTTCCATCATCATCATCTTAATCATTTTTATTTCTAAACTTGACAATGGATCAGATTCCAAAATATATATATCTTAGTAAAACGCATTATCACCTCGACAATTTCGTGGATATTGAATATAATTGGATCTACAAACGATAACCTAATTAGTTAGTGGGAACGAAATTAGAGCGATTTGTAAGTGTCTTTATGTTGCAATTACGAGAAAAAAACCCACAATTTTATGCATGATTGTAAACTGTTAGTAACAATAATAATGTAATAACGATATATAAGATGAATTACCTTAAGTCTTAAATAGTTATCCTTTTAGATTTCATCATCCCATCACTGAAAAGATATATAATAGTTACTATAAGCCGTACAACTCCCTTCAGATAAAGTACTACATTTGTATGTGCCGTACAACTCCCTTCATATAAAGTACTACATTTGTATGTGCCGTACAACTCCCTTCAGATAAAGTACTACATTTGTATGTGCCGTACAACTCCCTTCAGATAAAGTACTACATTTGTATGTGCCGTACAACTCCCTTCAGATAAAGTACTACATTTGTATGTGCCGTACAACTCCCTTCAGATAAAGTACTACATTTGTATGTGCCGTACAACTCCCTTCATATAAAGTACTACATTTGTATGTGCCGTACAACTCCCTTCAGATAAAGTACTACATTTGTATGTGCCGTACAACTCCCTTCAGATAAAGTACTACATTTGTATGTGCCGTACAACTCCCTTCAGATAAAGTACTACATTTGTATGTGCCGTACAACTTCCGAGATAAAGTACTACATTTGTATGTGCCGTACAACTCCCTTCAGATAAAGTACTACATTTGTATGTGCCGTACAACTCCCTTCATATAAAGTACTACATTTGTATGTGCCGTACAACTCCCTTCAGATAGATAAAGTACTACATTTGTATGTGCCGTACAACTCCCTTCATATAAAGTACTACATTTGTATGTGCCGTACAACTCCCTTCATATAAAGTACTACATTTGTATGTGCCGTACAACTCCCTTCAGATAAAGTACTACATTTGTATGTGCCGTACAACTTCCGAGATAAACATTGTAATTAGCCGTACACATCCTCCTTTTTGGCCTTGAGTTGAGCGTTCGCCCCTGTGAGGAAGGCTCTGGGTTCTGTCCCCTGGCCGAGACACACCAAAGTCTATAAAAGTGGTAGTTTCTGCTCCCTGCTTAGCGCTCAGCAAACGGGGAGTGGGACGACTGGTTCGCCCGTTGTCAGAATAATGTGACCGGGTGGGGTGTGTTGCTTGGTGTCTTCGGCGGCATGCTTCAGTGATATAGCACTATAAAAAGGGCAATAGTTCCACTATACAAGAAGACACAACATAAATATACCGCAGTCTCCCATAACACGCACCTCGCACAACATACACGCAACACACCGCATACATGGGAGGCCGTCCTTACATGACCATTGCTGTTAATAGGACGTTAATTAAAGAAACAAATAAGCCGTACACATCCTCCTTCGCTATGTGTCGTACACCATTGCGATTTGGACGAGCCTTTTGACATAAATGAGACGGGGTGAGAAGTATTTTCTTGTGAATCTACCCTTATATACATGTATCATAATAGAGTAATGTAGTACTAAATTATGTATTTGTGGGCGATGGAAAGTTCTTTTCCAGCACCTGTTTTAACGACATGCGATTTATGTCCATACTTCCCTGAGTGTGGTGGCATGTTCACATCTGTCATTTTCTTTTTTTTTGCGACACTTCTCGAAAACCATTTACATATAATTGTGTGATATATTCGCAAACAAGTGTACCAAATGTCAGTATCCAAAACATCTCTCAATGCAGATAAAGTCGACAATTCTAACTCTGTTCAAATCCTGATTTCCACACTCTCGCTTTAGGGGGTACCGGTAGTTCCGGTGTCATTACAATATGGTGATTGAAAATGATGTCTATAATAAGAGAATATACATATAGGTATTCATTTCAAATAAATACAACATACCTTGTACACCTTCACACTTCCATCAGAAAACCCCAGCCACACCTCATCATTTGTCGTTATGGTGATGGAACACGGTACAGAATCCTGTGTCGGTAGTATGGTAGTCATGGGGACACAGTCTCTGGACAACAGCTGGACACTCCTACTGTAGGTCTCACATAAAATGATACTATCTAATGGGCCGAAGATGAAGTCAGTGATGGCATAATCCGTATCCGGTTTGTAGGTTGTAGTATCAAACTTCTCCTCCCCCGACACGACCTTGTCGTTACCTAGATACCGTAACCTTAACGTCAGGTCTGTATTCAGTAGAACCAGGTGACTGTTGTACTTGTCTGTAACATTAATCACCCCAACAACGTCACCATTGGTCCTCACTCTCGTAGGACAGGTAAACAGGACATCTCCTCGTCCGTCATGACGAGCACGCCTTTTCTCCTCTCCCTGGGCAGAGTATCGGACCAATACCCTCTCACTGTCGGCGGTGACGTTGAAGTCAGACTGGTCCACCAGTGTTACGTAGAGGTCACCATCAGGTGACATACAGATGTACGCCGGGTACAACTGCCCAGTGCAGAAGAGTGATGTGACCTTCCCACTGGAGAAGAGTGAGGTGGCCATTCCAGTGGACAGTTTGACCTGTTTAATATCTCTGTCCTCTAATCCACATATCAATAGTGTATCGTCATTAACAATAGTCATACCACCTAAAAGGGAGTTGAACTTCACAGTTTTCTCTCTGTATCCCCGTTTGCTTCTTAGAGTTATATCCCTTTCATCGCGACTTCTTATCCAGGCTTTATCTGGACAGCTACTACACATCTGGGTAACAGGCGTAGATGTTGAGCGTTGAAATGATGTGACCGGGACCAGTTCTTCTCCTTGACGGATGACACTATCGAGAAAATGGGATTCTTTGGCAGTTGACAGTGACACATCCGTCGCTATCTGGGCTCTCTGTAACGAAGCTAGTTCTTCCATCTCGGAGGCCGTACCACCAAACATCAGTTTCAACTGTCTATCATTCACCTTCCCTGGAGTAAAATCGATGGTCTCTAATTTAGGAAGCGGATCCCGTGTCCGGTCTGATTCTTCCAGTTTTTGTGAGTCCTTAATTACTGTGATGTCGTCTTTTTCATCAATTACACGTTTTATTTTGTCGCAGTGCTGTTTAACTTTTTCTAT
Source organism: Argopecten irradians (assembly GCF_041381155.1). Lineage (NCBI taxonomy): Eukaryota > Metazoa > Mollusca > Bivalvia > Pectinida > Pectinidae > Argopecten > Argopecten irradians. The sequence continues at coordinate 5,466 of NW_027187875.1, read as the reverse complement.
TTTTTCTGAAACCTTGTCAATGCCGCATTGCAGTTGCGTCTCAGCCTCGAATTGAGATTTTAGACTTTCGGCCATCTTGGTAACAGCGTCGATGATTTCTTCCTTTGTTTATCGATTAGCTTTACGCTTTCCTTATGATCATTTTCTTGTTGTGCTTTTATTTTCATCATCTCATTTATATCCGATTCTAGACTCGAAGCAAATCGACAGTGTTCGGCTTCTTTCGGTTTTAGTTTTGATTTGATGTCGCCTGACACGTCCCGCAGTTTCTCGAACACGTGACCTTTGTGTATGCTGGCCGTCATACATTCCACACATACCAGAGTGGTACCACATGTGACACATACCAATACTATCTGAGACTCCGGATGTTTAGGACAATCCATGATCGGTTGATTGAAATACACTTGTTCACGAATGGTTTCTGAAACAGTTAGATTTTAAAGAATATGATCATATAATATCGATTAAGTTAATGAAAATTAAACATTTAAACCTTAGTGGAAATACTTCTATATTTTGGTCATAATGTGACATTAAAAATATTCAGGGTCAGGTTGACGGCCATTTTACCATTATCTTGAAAGTTTAAGGAAAAAACTAACTGATACGCAAAATATTTTTTTTGCTATAAACGTTTTCTTTAAAGGGTTTAATTTGGCAAAAATGGCTGAAAATGGCGAATTGTGTAGCTCAAAATTAAGGGGTAGGGGTTGCATATGTTGTCATTCTAAGAAAAAAATATTAGTCTCATTCAAATCAAAACTGGTATAGTTTTAAAGAAGACTACTGGAAAATAAATTCTACAAAACATCCATATAATATAAAACGCTTCATTAGGAAATTATGGCTTTAATATCTTGTATATGGTCAAAACGGCAAAATTCCCATAAACTCAAATATTTTGTCAACTAGGTATCTTTGAGTGACAATAGCTCAAAAACCAGCACACGGACATCTTTATTTTCTTTCATTTTGTTTTAGGTATGAACTCCTATTTCCAAACATCTATATGGGAAAAGATGTTTAATACAATAAAATTCTGACTTCTTAGAGGAGTACATCCTTAAGGAAAAAAGTAAAAGTGCTAAAATTACTATGAAATGTAAATGAAATATAAAGTGACAAAAGTGTATCATTTCACACAGTTATTCTCAATATTTTATTTTTATTTTATTTTACGAACCTAGTAAAGATTTACAGCAAAATTTAGCTCGATACAGCTAAAAATGGTGGCGCAGTAAAATCAATTTCAGTAAAAAATGGTAAAACTGTGGCTGTACTCATAGCGAAAAATACACAATTTCAAAATGGACGCCAAATGGTAGCTTTCTTAAAATCCTAGGTATAAAAAATATCCACTGAAAATAGCAATTTGCAACTGGCTACTTGCTACAGATATTGATAAATTGCATTTTAAAATCTGATAACTTCTTTGATCTTTGTCGAAAACGGGACTTCAATGGGTCTGAAACCTCAGAAGAATACATCCTTAAACCGCAGTTTGTTCATAGATCTAGAGTGGCGGTCAGAGCAGAACAGTATGACGTCAATCTATCATTGATGACGTTGATAAAATATGACGTCACACTGAGAAAAAAGTAGTTTCACTTAAAGCCATGTCAGCAAATCAGAATAGTACGGATACTATACCACGTTCTAGTTTCAACAGCTACAATGTACATTTGGTTTCCCATTTTGGTAAATTGACGTTTTAAAGGCCCAAATATTAAAATTTACTAAAACATTAATAACATAAGAAAGAATTAGATATCGATAGCTCGAGATGACGTTACAACACTAAATAAAAGCAAGATATCCTGCGAAATATATGAAGCAAAAAATCAAGTTAGATTCGACCCCGATATTGTTGGTATTTGTAGAGATGTAGCTGAAATTAAATCATATCAAGGGATATTTATAGTGATTTCTTAAAAAACTTTGGTACGGCAATTGTTGAAAGTCGATACTTTTAAAATGCCTTCATTTTAAACTGGTCGCCATAGAAGTTACGATTGATGCGGAATAAAAGTCGGAAAGTTCATGACCCGTTCTCGGAAGAGTTCAGAAAGACGTTACGTGGTTACGGTAATCACATGGTGTTCTCGGCAACGACGTTACAACGTCGTTGATCTTGACCTCAACTTAGTCCTGTCTCTGCATGATTTGCAACAGGGTTCTTTTTCAAAATTCTTCTAAATCATGAAAAAAATCAGACGATACGGATATTGGGACATAAAACGTGAAGATTCATTTCGCTGTTTTGCCGTCTGGCGTAGTCACCTAACGATGGCGCGAGACATAAGACGACCCGCGTTATGAAAATTAACATTTGATCTATTTTAAGTAAACTGTTCATAATTTGACTCTACAAAATCATCGTTTTACATTCCCATTTTGAAAATTAAAAAAATGAAAGGTGTTTTCGAAAAGGAAATAGGCCTATGTAGCTTTTCTCACAATGAATGATCTTGATGGGGATATTAGGAGCACTGATTGGGATAATTAACTTTTTACCGCTAAGCTCATTAAATAAATTTGTTATTTTGAAATATATACTCACGACTGTAAGTTGGGTCGTTTAAATCTCACTTCAGTCCGCTTTTTTTAGCCTGTTACACAATGTTACGCTTAGTCAAATAACGCCCCGTACAAAGTTTAACTTTGATCAGTCGTTATCATTTAGTAGTATAAATCACCTAATCAAGCCACCGTAAACCTTCTCTAGCTGGATATGTTTATCTGTATATAGGTCAATAATCTATGTAGGCCTATCAAAATAGGTTTGAACACACAATGTTGCATATTGTACTGTTGTTCACATTCCGATGGACGTCGCAATGTTTGTGTCAGCAACTCTTCTTTGTTCACTTGTTCATTACAAGATGTACATCATAAATACATTGCATGTAAATGGAAAACATATGATAGGGTTGGATAAGTATTATCAAAACGATATATTACTATAACAAGGACATAGTCATTCAGATCCCCCGCCAATGGAGATATCAAAGCTGAAGTAAGTTTGATTGTGGAGACTAAATGTGTATGAAAAAAAAACAGGAAAAAGTGCAAAAAAAATGAAAAACCTAAAAAATAGCAAAATGGTACTACTAGACCAAAAATGAATGTGTCTATTCGAAGAATAGGGGGAGCTAATGTTGTCACCCGGCGTCGGCGTCAGCGTTGGCGTCCCATTTCAACGTTAAAGTTTTTGAGCAAGCTTCTGTTTCGTCAATTGTTTTAAGCTTAAGGGTTTTTTGAGTCTGTTAATTTGTCATATTTCCATGTTAAAATTTTTGAGCAAGTTTCTATTTTGTCTATTGTTTAAGCTTAGGTCATCATAAATGTTTATGATTTATTTTTTTGCTCCTGCTTAGCGCTCAGCATACAGGGAGTGGGACGACTGGTTCGCCCGTTGTCAGTATAATGTGACCGGGTGGGGTTTTCAGCAATGTTTCCATGGTTACAGAAAAAAGTACAAAAAGTGAAAACCTTAAAATAGCAAAAGGCACTACTAGACCATAAGACTAATGTGCCTATGGAGTTCCGTGCATAATCTCAACCGGTTTTCCAGTTATGCTGCGGAAACGAACCTGGTACAAAAATATGATATTTTCAGCAATGTTTCCATGGTTACGGAAAAAAAGTGCAAAAAAATGAAAACCTAAAAAAATAGCAAAAGGCAATACTAGACCATAAGAACAATGTGTCTATGAAGTGTCATGGAAATATCTCTGCTGGTTTTAGAGTTGTGCTCCGGAAACGATTCTTACACAAAAATCTGCCATTTTCAGCAATGTTTCCATGGTTACAGAAAAAAGTACAAAAAGTGAAAACCTTAAAATAGCAAAAGGCACTACTAGACCATAAGACCAATGTGTCTATGAAGTTTCGTGGAAATATCTCTTCTGGTTTTAGAGTTATGCTCCGGAAACGAACCTGGTACAAAAATATTGATATTTTCAGCAATGTTTCCATGGTTACGGAAAAATGCAAAAAAATGAAAACCTAAAAATAGCAAAAGGCACTACTAGACCATAAGACCTATGTTTGTATGAAGTTTCGTGGAAATATCTTTGCTGGATTTAGAGTTGTGCTCCGGAAACAATTCTTACACAAAAATTCTGCCATTTTCAGCAATGTTTCCATGGTTACAGAAAAAAGTACAAAAAGTGAAAACCTTAAAATAGCAAAAGGCACTACTAGACCATAAGACCAATGTGTCTATGAAGTTTCGTGGAAATATCTCTTCTGGTTTTAGAGTTATGCTCCGGAAACGAACCTGGTACAAAAATATGATATTTTCAGCAATGTTTCCATGGTTACGGAAAAAATGCAAAAAATGAAAACCTCAAAATAGCAAAAGGCACTACTAGACCATAAGACCAATGTGTGTATGAAGTTTCGTGGAAATATCTCTACTGGTTTTAGAGTTATGCTCCGGAAACCATTCGTACGGACGGACAGACGGACGGACGGACGGAAACCCATTTGTATATCCCCCGCCAACTTCGTTGGGCGGGGGATAAATATTTGATATTTGTATTGATAAAATTGGTACAATTTTATTTGTTGCTGTTTCATTGATATCAAAGAGGATTTGATTTACCTTGACGAATATAGGTCCTTCAATGATTTATATAATGAAAGTCTTTTTCTCTCATATAATGACCAAATTTCCGTTAAGATACCTTCCGCTTGCGGTCCTTCAATGTACTTCATTTTTCAGATGTTGTGTTACATAATTTTATGCTGAAAGATATTTCTCAAAGAGCATACCCATTTTGGGCAAAACTGAAAGTTTGCGGACAAAATAAGGTCATTTTGTTGTATCTTAACTGGGTGAATGTATAATTCTCTGAAAAATGATTCGTGACCTGTACGTTTTTCGTTTCCTGTACCGATCACATCGCACACGTACAAAATGTATATGTGCCTCCGCAAAAAATATATAGAGCCAATATAAAAAAACGAATGAACAATCAAAACAGAAAGGATTGAGTTTATGTGTTACATATATTTCTGGCCCTGCAGGTAGGGCGTAAGAATTGTACCTGCTGCCCCTATTGCATGATCGTAAAAGGCGACTAAATTTAGGATCTTATATTTTCTCTTCTTCCTAACTAACTTTATCCTTCCTAATGCCTCCCTTAGCACCAGCCTCACTTTTGGCCTTGAGTTGAGCGTTCGCCCCTGTGAGGAAGCGCTATGGGTTCTGTCCCCCTGGCCGAGGACAGACCAAAGTCTATAAAAGTGGTAGTTTCTTCTCCGCTTAGCGCTCCAGCATACAGGGAGTGGGACGACTGGTTCAAAAAAAGGACAACAGTTCCACTATACAAGAAGGGACACAACATGAACATACCGCAGTCCAGTCTCCAAAACACGCACCTAGCACAACATACACGCAACACACCGCATACATGGGAGGCCATCCTTACATGACCATAGCTGTTAATAGGACGA
>NW_027187874.1:0-58764 GCF_041381155.1 Argopecten irradians | reverse complement strand
GAATCGCTTTTATTAAAAATATATATATTTCTGGATACTGTAGTGATCTTTTATAACATTTACAAGTGCATTGATGTTAAGTGTTTTATGGAGACATTTTGTTTTATAAATATAATGCTTAATAATAAGATTTCATTAACAGCCACATTAGCATGTGGTGAAATTACTCCAAAGAGTAGAGTGTCTTTATTCATTAAGAAGGGGATAAACAGGATTTCAAGAAAATAATCAAAACTCTCAAAAAGTGCTTGGACTTCGGTACATTCCCAAAGACAATGTACTATTGTTTCTCTTTCCCTGTTACAAAATGTACAAATTGGACTAGGGTGCAAATTAATCTTATGTAGAAAGGTATTTGTCACTAGAATATTATGTATAATTCTTATGTACTTGCAACCACTGAAGTTTTGAACTTTTTGTCACGGTGAAAGGGAGTTTATATATTTTTCCCATTTCTTTTTATCATGGTCAAATTCAAGGTTCCACTTCCATGTACCTGTTGGTGTAACAGCAGGAGTAATCAAACAGTTATAAAAATCTTTAGACCCCTTTTGACTATTAAAGAAAATCTGAAATTCAAGTGGTATAATGGGTAGAGGGAGTATCTCCAAATGCGATTATACATCAATTTTATTTTTCGAAGGAAATTCTTGGCTGCAGAAACAAGACCTTGAAACTGTAGAAAATTAGTATGAATGTTAAAAATATTTGAAAACTTGTTGAAAGTGAAAAAGGTTAAGCTGTCAGGATTCTTAATAAGGTCATTGATGGTTATTACACCAGCATTGAACCAGTTTTGATAAAATATGCATTTATTTCCAACTTTAATATCTGCATTATACCATAATGTTGTTTTCAATATGGTTTCTTGTTTATATCTAGATCTAGATTGGATTGATATTGGGGAATTATTCAACTTAAATACACATTGAAGAACATCTTTCCAAAACATGTTTTGGCAGTTGATTAGGTATTGTTTTATATATTTATTCCCACATTTCTACATTTTATCAATATTTATACAATAATGTTATAGTGATTTCCACTTTCCTGTAGAATACAAAGTTCTCCTTATCCAGCCTAATTTTAAAGAGTTTATAAAGGTTTGCACATCTATCATTTTCAGTCCCCCATCCTTATAGTTCTGAATAATGACATCTTTTTTAATTTTATGAGATTTACTACCCCATAGAAATTCAAATAAGAGAGAATCTAAATTTGAAAGAAGCTTGTCTGATGGGTTTGGTAAGGTGATAAATAATTAATTAAGCTGAGAAATAAGTAAAGATTTAATTATGTTGATTCTTCCTATTGGAGTTAGTCTGCGTTTACTCCACATGTTAAGTATTGACTTTAATTTTACAATTTTTTTATCAAAATTCATTTCTGGAATCTCGCTTAAATTGACCGAAAAATCAATTCCCAAACAAGAGGCCCATGGGCCTTAACGGTCACCTGAGATAGAATATATAATGAAACAAATAATGAAACAAATTAAAGACATATAAACACTATATGCTGGGCCTTGAGGTTGGTCAGTGATTTATAAATTTGACTTTTAGACTATAAAGAGTATTTGCTTCCATCAAACCTGTGAACTTAGAGGTATTTTTTGAAATTTTAATCATTTTGACCCTGTTTGGTCCTGCCCCTCTGGTCCCCTAAGGGGTCATCGAGGACGGATATGGATGTTAAGATGCTATATCTTAGGCTAATAATTCTAATCAAGTTTGACTAATTTCCTTTGAAAATTGGGCAAATAATGTTCACAAATATGTTTTTCCTATATAAACTAAAGTAAACTTGACCCCCTCCCCAGGGGGTAACGTGAGACCCCAAGGTCATATAATTCACAATTTTTATAAAACACCTTAAGACCTTTCCATCTATAATTATTTGTTTTTGTTTCTACTATTTCCAGAATTTTAGAAGATTTTTGAAGTTTTAGCCTATTTGACCCTTTCTTAGCCCCGCCCCTCTGCCCCCAGGGGGTTGGCCAGGACCAATGTGGATGTGATATTAAAATGCTATCTCAGGCTAATAATTCTAACCAAGTTTGACTCATTTCCTATGAAAATTGAGCAAAAAATGCTCATTAATGTGTTTTTCCTATATAAACTATAGTAAACTTGACCCCCTCCCCAGGGGGTAACGTGAGACCCCAAGGTCATATAATTCACAATTTTTATAAAACACCTGAAGACCTTTCCATCTATAATTATTTGTTTTTGTTTCTACTATTTCCAGAATTTTAGAAGATTTTTGAAGTTTTAGCCTATTTGACCCTTTCTTAGCCCCGCCCCTCTGCCCCCAGGGGGTTGGCCAGGACCAATGTGGATGTGATATTAAAATGCTATCTCAGGCTAATAATTCTAACCAAGTTTGACTCATTTCCTATGAAAATTGAGCAAAAAATGCTCATTAATGTGTTTTTTCTATATAAACTATAGTAAACTTGACCCCCTCCCCAAGGGAAAACATGAGACCCCAGGGTCATATAATTAACAATTTTTATAAAACAAACTTTAAGACCTTTTCATTTGTTAAGTGTAATTGATTCTACCATATCCAGAATTTTAGAAGAATATTTTTGAAGTTTTAGCCTGTTTTGACCTTTTTTGGCCCCGCCCCTCTGCCCCAGGGGGTCAGCCTGGACCAATATGGATATGATGTTAAAATGCTATCTCAGGCTAATAATTCTAACCAAGATTGACTCGTTTCCAATGAAAATTGAGCAAAAAATGCTCATAAATGTGTTTTCCCTATATAACCTATAGTAAATTTGACCCCCTCCCCCAGGGGGAAACGTGAGACCCCAGTGTCATATAATTCACAATTTTTGTAAAGGACCTCAAGACCGTAACTATTTATGAAAAGTATTTGATTCTACCATTTCCAGAATTTCAGAAGAAGATTTTTGAAGTTTTAGCCTATTTGACCCCTTTTGACCCTGCCCCTAAGGCCCCTGGGGGTCAGTTATAGAAAATTTGTTAATAGGATTAAATGGCCATCTCATACTGATAATTCTGACAACATTTGACTCATTTCCTATTACAAATGACCAAATAATGCTCAAAAATGTGTTTTCCCCATATAAACTATAGTAAACTTAACTCCTCCCCAAGGGGAAACTAGAGACCCCAGGGTCATATAATTCACAATTTTTGTAAAGGACATTTAGACCTTTCTATCTATGAAGAGTATTTGATTCTACCACATCTGTGAGTAGAGAAGAAGATTTTTGAAATTTTACTCAATTTTACCCCTTTTGGCCCCTCCCACAGCCCCCTGGGGGGGTGGGGACCATGTAATTCACAATTTTGATTGGCCTCATGCCTTAGAAGGTTTGTGCAAAATTTCATTGAAATTGCTTCTGTAGTTTTGGAGAAGAAGTCGAAAACGTAAATTGTTTACGGACATACGACGCACGAACGGACGACGGACGACGACGGACAAAAGGCGATTAGAATAGGTCACTTGAGACTTTGTCTCAGGTGACCTAAAAAGTGAATTTGTTTCTACCCCGTAAAAGATTATATTCTGGAAAAAAATGTTCCTCACTGTACTTTTTGCTTCCTATCCATACTACCTGTGTTTTACTGGTGTTGACATTTAGTCCTGATATTTTAGCAAAATTATTTAATTCATTTATTGATTCCCTTAATGACATCTCTGAACCATCTAGTATTAGACCTGTGTCATCAGCTTATTGTAAGTTCAAGATGTCTACATTATCAATTTGGATCCCTTTTATTTCGACATTTGACCTAATTCTAGCAGCTAGTATTTCTACGCAAAGAACAAAAATGTATGGGGCGATCGGATCTCCCTGACGGCAACCACGTTTGATAGAGACGGGCAAGGAAAGATTTCCACCTTGATTTACAAAAGACGATACATTATTATGTAATGTTTGGAACCATTTTCTAATACCAACCCCAAAATTGAAATAATTTAACACATTATTAATAAATTCCCAAGAAACAGAATCAAAAGCTTTTTCGAAGTCTATCAAGAGTATCATACCTGGAATGTTTAGATCTTCTACATAACACATAGCATCATAAAGTGTTCGAATATTTTCTCCAATATGGCGTCCTGATAAGAATCTTGTCTGATCTTCATTTATTAATTTATCTAGCAACGACCGAATTCTATGAGAGATAACACCAGATGCAATTTTATAAACAGTATTTAAAAGAGTAATTGGTCTCCAGTTTTTTAAAAGGTGGCATGGTTTATCCCCCTTTGGTAGACATGTAATAATGCCTTGTCTTTGTGTTATAGAAAATTGACCTGTTGAGAAACTACAATTAATTGATCTTACAATGAACTCTCCTAAATATTTCCAAAACATTTTAAAAAATTCTACTGTGAAGCCATCAGAGCCTGGGCTTTTATTATTTTTCATACTTTTCAGAGTGTTACTTGCTTCATCCATAGTTATGTAACCTTCTAACCTTTCTGACTCAAAATTACTTAATTTGGGAACCTCACAACCATTGAGATAATGATCTAAATTAATATTGTTCACTTCTCTACAGCTATATAAATCAGTGTAAAAAGATTGAACTTCAAATAAAATATCATTTTGGTTTGTGATTATGTCACCATTCTCCTTCTGTATTTTTGGGATTATTTTTTGGGATAAAATTTCTATTTTCAATATGAAAAAAAGTATGATGTAGGCTTTTCTCCCTCTTCGATCAAATTTATAAACAGTATAATATGGTATTTTATATACATAGTCAGAATAGTCAGTGTCAAAAAAAAATTAATAAAAAGCAATTTGATGGAATTGGATATTCCAATAATCTTGAAATAAATGTTTTTTCTTAATTATACACCAGATATTTTTGATTATATTCTTTTATTTTAATATACAAACAAGGATTTATAAGTAAGATATAAGGCTTCATTATCAAATTTATTAAAATGCAACAACCAGTTAAAATACATATCCCTATTGACTAGCATTAGCTTAACCTATTTTGTGTGATGAGTACAATGTATATATAGGTAGAGAGGCTGCCACCTAAGAACAGCATGCTATAAATTGACCTCCTGGGGTTGGGATAAGGTACGTATAATACAGGTGTTGTTAGCTGTGATACACCTGACTGAACATATTGAAGGGGCCCAATGAAGGTCCCAGGTCCTTGGCTGACCAATGTCGGTAATTAAATTATCATACCGTGTGGTTGATGAAACAGTATGAAGTCCAAGTGACCATGGCAACGGCAGTCCTAGATTAGCGGTCTACCTTTCGAGCAGGCATGTACAATATATATTGTACACGACGTATATGAGATACTTATAAATCCTTGATGGATCACACATTTTGTTGGCACGTAACTCACGCGGTTTGTAAAAGGTCAGAATCGGATATTATCAAATTATCAGAGTTTCTAAAATCAAAATAATTGTGACAAATACAGAATCTAATCAACAACTAGGTATCTATAGTTTGAATTGTCAGAAGTTGGATTTATTTTGACTCTGTTTGATTTATTATCAGGCATGTGACCTACATTTTAGCAGAAACATATATATATATTTTCCACTTCTTCAAATAGTAGGCGCACTAAACATCCCTAGTTTGTGCTTCCTACCACAAACTAACAAGCAGCAAGCTCTGTTCACTCAAGGAATTAACGCAACAAGGATATGGCGAATACTTGGCACATCTTAATGAAAAAAGATGGCCGATAAGTTTTATTATATGATCTTTCAATTAAAGTTTTCAATAAAATAAGGTTTTACAAAAAACTATGAGTGAAGGTGCGGCTTTAAAATCGCCACAAAGTTCATATATAAACACAATATATGAAGCTGCCGCCACCCTTGTTTTATTTCTGATTTTAGCGATCGGTACCTTTGATCTATGTTGATGCTCGTGAGCAGCCACATGCCCGATACTGAATTATTGCTTGCTCAATCGGTTGACACAAGCTAAAAATGTAATTTCTAATGTCGACTTTTAACGTCTATGGATGATTTTTGATATTTCCAATGCTTTGCAACGCGCCAGGTTCCATGAAGCAAATGCATTACGTATATACATTTGACAGGGCATAAAACTAAATATTCGTGCACCTTGCCGTTTTGAAAACTATATTCCATACATTCATAGTTAAACATTTTATGAAGGACTTAATCTGTTTATGTTTATATGTCCTTAATATTAATCAAAATATTTTGCTGATCAAAATATCTCTTAGGCGTCAACAATGAAAATCTTACTTCACGTTAGGTTCATTACTTTATATGTTATAACAAGAATTCCATCTACGTCTTTGGTTCGAACTATCCAAAGTAAGATTGATAAAAAGTCAATGTTTAAACTATATATCACTAGCTAAGAAAAATAGTTTTTACTGGGAAAATGCGGACTTTAACTATCCATTGATGAGACATAACCAGTGTGTGGTTTAACTTAAACCTGTACGTAGTTCATTTGCTTTTATAACTTCTACTAAACATCCTTATATAAATTAAATTGTATGATAATATGTATTGATACATTATACTTTTTATGTATCAATTCAAATAAACATTACAGTACGAATGATTTCCAGTAATTAATGGCAATTTTATGTTGCAATAAATATTATGTTTCTGATCGCATAAATATTTCCATCTAGTCCATATAGACTATCTCTGTTACACATCATCTAGTCTGTCTGTGGTCTGAATGTAGTGGACATATCATCTGGACACGATGTCCACCTGTAGTGGACACCGTGTTCACACGTTGTGCACTCCATGTCTACATGTAGTCTAAATCTTGTGCACTCCGTGTCTACCTGTAATCTAAATCTTATGCACTCCGTGTCTATCCAGTGGCGTAGGAAGATGAAACGTCATGGGGGGGCAAAGGTCCTCATTATTTTGTAAACCCTCCCCCCCCCCCCCCGCCACACCTACAGGAGGAGATTAATTCAACTCCCAACCATATAATATATGCTTTATGTACATTTTTCATATATCATTAATTTAATCCTTGTACACATTTATAGACATTGGGGTCACTAAAAGGAAATTAACGAATACGCAAATTGGCCAAATTAGCGTGTGAGCGTCGAAGGCGCGAGATTTTTGTGTTTTATTAGGGGTCTGAGGGTGACCCCCGGGATGAGTTTTATGTATTTAGATGATTTTGCGATCGCCCGAAAGCGCAAGATTTTGGTGTTTGGGGGGTCCAGGGGTCTCCCCCGGGAAAAAATTACGATTTAGAATGGCTTAGATGAGTTTTTACGATGCATTTTGATGAACTTGCGAGCGCCCAAAGGCGCGAGAATTTGGTGTTAGGGGGGTCCGGGGGTCTCCCCCGGGAAAAAAATTACGATTTAGAATGGCTGAGATGAGTTTTACGATAAAGTTTGATGATTATAAAACGTTCTTAATATGGTAATTTTTCAATTTAAAGCTACCTGCATTTAGAAATGATAATTGTGTCGTAATAACATTATGCAACCCTACTCGATCTGAATATACCGGCTTCACACCATCGGCACATTGTTGTGTAACATAAAAAAATGAATTAATTGTCTCGCTAAGACATATAAACAAATTGATCTTTTAAGAGACATTTTTTAAAATAGTACATAGAATTCCTTGATGGACATTTTTAGTCTAGTTTGTGTGTATTGAATTTTTACTATTTAAGGTTTGACATTATGTGCTTGAACGTTTTAGGAAATGCGCCGCGCAGCGGAAAATTTTCTAGAATGAAGTACGAAAAATGTGCCGGAGGACCCTTTTTTCTTTCATAAAGCATTTTTAGAAAATTTCAGTCGGCGAAAATGGGGGGCAAAAAGACATGTTTGCCCCCCCTGCCCCCCCGCTTCCTACGCCCCTGCTATCTGTAGCCTAAACCTTGTGCACTCCGTGTCTACCTGTAGTCTAAACCTCGTGCACTCCGTGTCCACTCGTAGCTTTGATGGCGAAATTGTTGATGGGGTATTTGATGATTTATTAAATAACGAAATTACTGAGGACGAAATAACTTGTTCTATTGCCGGTTTAAGTAATAATAAGGCTCCAGGTCATGATGGAATTCTAAATGAATACTTAAAATCCACCGCAGAAATTCTTATGCCATTATATTTTCATAAGAGAAATTTGAGTTTTATTTTATTTTTAAAATTTGAATTTGAATCTTCATTTCCCTATTTATATTAGGAAACAATTTGGTCAAATTTAACTATTCTAGTTTTCGTCTTTATATTGCAGTATTTTGTAAATAAGTTATTGAGAAAACTTGTATATGAATTACATTCCTTAGAAAGACTGTCCTTTGAATTCTACCTTCCTGTTGTAATATTTGAGTAAAAGATATCAGCTGATTAGACAGACGCTGTGAATTTTTCTATCAAACAAGATTAATGAACAAACATTGCTTTGTACATAAATTTCGTATTTCCGTTCTGAGAGATTTATTATTTACCTATACTCTTTAAAGGTTTACCTCCGGCTACCCAGTGACACCAGCCTTTGTATTCAAGTTAATTTTTACGTCCTAATGTCATTAAGTATATAATACCCTTCACGTAAGGTTACCTAGGGATTACCTGCATATAGATCACTTCAGGGTCCGAACCCACGCGTAGTTCTGCGTATGCCTCTACAGTCCTTAGGGCTACCTTATTTACATATCTAAAGGAAATCTCCAAAATGACCAATCAAATCATGTAATTAACTCTCACCTTGGAGCAGCGATATTTAACTTTCCGAAAAATCGCCCAGGTCCTCACTTTCGGACTGGACGAATAAAGAGAAACATCTATTTGAAAAGCTGTCTCCATTATATTTTACAGGTGAGAAAATGTTTTATTTTACAATCTTAATTGTATATATGATTTTGTATTGTAATTGTTCTATGTTTTCTTGTGAACTATTCTATATTGTTATTCTAAAATGATTGTTCTCATATAGTATTTTTCTAGCATTACATGTATTTTCATTACACATTATTTAATTATTATTTTTATTAAAGAGAAATGAATGGTAACATTTTAATAACTCTTCAACAGTTCTAATTTGTTATCCTTAAATTATTGATCAAGTATTGTTTTTCCTAGCACTTTGAATGTATTTCATTGCTTTTTCATTGCAAATTATCATTTTTGTTATTTTGTTAAAACCAAAATATGATAGCATTTGAATCACTTATATTCCTTTTTTGGTAACCATTTCACTTTATTAATCATTCTAAACATTTACTGAAAACACCTATAAGTGAATCTAACCAGATCTATCAATCTGTTAATTGCCTTGTTACTTTAAATTTTAGTGAATTACCTCCCTTGTATTTATTGAGTGTTACTTAAAATCTTACGGAGTTACCTCCCTTGTTTTGATCAAATTATACAATTTGTCATGTAGAGTTATCCCCCTTGTTAACTTGTCAACTTCCCTTTATGTGAATGCTGAGATTAGAAAGAACTGATTGAAAAGTTTATTTTTATGATTATCAATAATGTAATCGATTGGTTACGATGTAAAGTTAAGAAGGTAATTGTTGATAGTAAGAATAATCATCGAATGCGATTTTGAGTAGACTATGTTTCACAGATTTCAAATACATGTAGATTTATTTTATAATAATGTGTTGTGACACAGCAGGTATATTTATATTGTTTCTGAACATTTGTTCTGTTCTATTTTTAAATACAATCTTTGTATTTTCATTGTGTAGGATGACCAGTTATTGTTTATGTTTTGAATGTAGACTATTAGGAATATTTACAAACAATGTTTCTAAACAGTATTGTACATCTATAGTAATATAATTATATTTCAAACTTCTAAATTATAAAGTAATTATGACTTGTTTGGTTAATCTGACTTATACCTTATTTACATTTTAATTATCAGTTATGAAGTTATAAAAGTGTTCAATAATTTCTTATCAAACTTGTAATCATAATCTTCAGCAGCCTTCATCCTAAACTTCTCATGCCAAGCTATATACTAATTTTCCCCATGTACATTATTATTCTCTGGTTGTATCTTAGTCTCTGGTCTCATATAACAATATAGGTTTACGTTATAGATTGTTGTTCGTAACTTTTACTGTATAACTACAGATTGTCATTATTATCTTTATAACTTTTGTGATTTTGTTTATTAACTTTCGGACTGGACGAATAAAGAGAAACATCTATTTGAAAAGCTGTCTCCATTATATTTTACAGAAAAACCAACAAAAACTTTATAAAAACTTGGTGGAGCGATCCAAAAATTCCGTGGATGAAGAGGCTGCAAAACAACCGTCCAATCAACTACAACAAAGGTCCAAAGTCTCAGCCCTCAACAGTTCCGAGGAATAATTTACGCAGTTTCACCATGTCAACGACAGCAACAACAGCAACAACAACAACAACAACACAGTCAACATCATCACAAGGACTACCACCACCTCCCCCAGTACCTCCTGTTCCAACTCCTGCGGTGCAACCCCTCCAACAAACGGTTGTCGCTGCACCATTAATAAACATTACACTTCAAAAATTCAATGGTGCTGACCCTGACCTCTGGTGGCCGTCAATGGAGAACTGGCAGCATTTGTGTAGGCTGTCAGACAGGGACACCATTGCAGCGTTTGGTTGCCATTTTGAAGGTGCTGCCTTAGTTTGGCTAAACGGCTTACCACCATCAGAAAAAGCCAACATGATTACCTTCAAACAAGCCTTCGACAGACGATTCAAGTCTGCTGCCATGAACTTTAAGTTCATGACAATGAAACAGGCGGACGCAGAGGAACCCCAAACCTATTTGGCCACAGCAGAAAAAGAAGGACTAAAACAACCAACTTTATCTGAGGATGTGAAAGTAATGATCATAACAAATGGACTCACTCCCAAATATAAAGCCAGAGTACTTGGGAGGGAACCCAAAACATTCACAGATCTTCGCCATAGCCTCGATATTGTTCAGGCGGAGCTGGCCTGTGCGAACCTGACCATCAATCAGGAGAAACCTAAACTGCCTGATGACAACCAACAGATGGCGTCCATCATGTCAACCATCCTTACGGAAATTAACAAACTACGCCAAGCTCAGGAAGTTTCTAGTGTACAGACAGATAGAGGAAGGTCACGTCAACACCCCCCTCATCAGTTCTACAGACAACAACAGAACAGAGGACAAAACCAACGGCAGTGTCCAGGTTGTGGTAAGTCCTGTCAAGACAGAACGCAATGTCCCGCATTTCATAAAACTTGTTTCAAGTGTGGATACTATTCACACTTTGCTAAATTTTGTAGGAAAAACACTAATAATACTAACCATTAGGGACACGCGCCTGTCCCTAGCAAGGATGGGCATAGACACCAAAGTTCGAATGCACTGCACAAAACTAATCCACAGCTTTCTTCTCAGAGTAACACTGTAAAACCTTAACTAACTCCTGAGTGTGTTAATCTTGTTACTTCTGTTGAGAAAAATTCTGTTAGTGTAATTGTTAATGGCCTACCAGTGAAAGCACTGATAGACACAGGAGCAACTGTCTCTTGTGTAGCTTTAACAATGTTGACCAAACTTTCGGTTGACATATTACACTTACAGAATTCTGATGTAACAGTACGTGTGGCTGACGGTGATTTTCACCGAAGCATTGGTTCCATTATCTTGCCCATTTCATTTGGTGAAGTAATTATCAAACAAAAATTTCATGTATTCCAAAAGTTCCATCAGAGCATGATTTTAGGCATGGATTTTTTAGAAGCAAATGGCGCGATATTTGACACCTCTACAAAAACCCTACATCTCAATGACAAACACTCAAATACAATACTTTCTGTTGAAGCAAATATTGGTCTAGCAGGCACTTCAAAATCTACAACAATACAACCATTGTCAACATGTCTTATTCCTGTCAAAGTTTCTCAGTTGTCAGCAGGAACTCAAGTACTGTTAGAACCTTCATCTTTCCTACCTAAACTAGGTTTAGTTGGTGCTAAGTCCATAGCCTTTCTCAAAACAGGAAAGAAAACATTTCTACAGGTTATGAACCCATCTGAGGAGGTTATTACTCTCAAAAGAAACCAATCTGTAGCAACTGCCTCACTGTATGAGGAGGATTCTGTTCTTTCTCTAGATGAACCTATTCCACCTCCCCCTCTAGATTCTGATACTTTTGTTGATGAAACTAGTTCTGATCTATCCTTTGATTTCTCAAAGTCTGATCTTTCAGATAAACAGCAACATCTACTTTTGTCATTTTTGTAATCAAATAGGTCAGTCTTTGCTTCTAGCTTGTCTGAGTTAGGTAGAACTAACCATCAACCCCATCGTATAGAAACAGGCAATGCTGTACCTGTTAGGCAAAGATTTTATAGACAAAGCCCTGAGGTTAAGGCTGAAATGAATCGTCAAATTCAGGAAATGCTTGATAACAACATCATTGAGGAATCTACATCTATGTGGCAAAGTCCAGTTGTAATGGTCAAAAAGAAAAATGGGCAAATGCGGTTTGCTGTAGATTATAGAAAACTTAACGCAGTTACAGAACAAATGTCCTTTCCATTACCTCGTTTAGATGATGTTTATGATTCAATTGGTGACACCAAAGCTTCAATCTTTTCTTCACTTGACCTAGCATCCGGTTTTTGGCAGATACCTATGGATCCAGATACAGCACATAAATCAGCATTTGTAACACCTTCAGGTGCTTTTCAGTGGAAACATATGCCATTTGGCCTTGTCAATGCCCCAGCTAGCTTTCAGTCACTTATGACAAAAGTTTTGAGAGATCTTAACTGGAAAATGTGCTTAGTATATGTTGATGATATTCTTGTGTTCTCTCGCACTTTTGAAGATCATCTTCATCATTTACAGGAAGTGTTTGATCGGCTTAAATTAGCTGGTCTTACCTTACAACCAGCCAAGTGTTTTTTTGCACAGTCTTCTGTCTATTATCTTGGCCATGTGTTGTCCAAAGACGGTGTTCAAGTTGACACAAGCAAAACAGATGCTGTTCGCAACTTTCCTGTACCAACTAATCAAAAACAGCTCAGATCATTTCTCGGTCTATGTAACTATTATCGAAAGTTTGTTCAAGGTTACAGTAAGATTACAACTCCTTTAACAGCACTTACAGGTAAGGATGTCAAATTTGAATGGTCATCTGAATGTCAGACGGCATTTCAGACTCTGAAAGAGGCTCTTACTTCACCACCTGTCTTAGCATATGCTGACCACAGCAAACCTTTCATACTAACGACAGACGCTTCCGGCGAAGCCATTAGCTATGTTCTAAGTCAGATGGATGAACATAAAAGAGAACACCCTATTGCTTATGGTGGGAGATCTCTTAACCAACATAAACGTAAGTACCATGTCTCAGAACGTGAAGGTTTAGCTATAATTGAAGGGATCAAAGCCTATCATGTCTACTTGTCAGGAAAGAAATTTAAGATCTATACTGATCATAGTGCACTTAAGTGGCTAAAAGAAATTAAACCAGAGTCTACGGGAAGACTGGCACGATGGGCAATACTACTACAGTCTTATGATTATGAGATTTTATACAAAGCAGGTTCTAAGAATCAAGTTGCTGATTGTCTATCACGACGTGAGTATGAATGTCGTGAATCTTGTGATTTAGAGGACTCTCTACCTAGTGTAGATATAAGTAGTGTTGATAAAACCCAACAATACTATCAAGTGTCATTTGTATACAAAGATACAGACTCACCATTCACTTGTAATGAAATTACAGTAGAAAAAGATCTCATTCCAACAGATTCTATCTCTACCCTTCAGTCTGATTGTTCTGATTTCAGTGCTATCTATTCTTATCTGTCTTCAGAAACTCTTCCTGATGACAAAGCTACCGCTACCAAAATATTACATCTTTCATCTCAGTGTGTTTTGCTTGATGATGTACTCTATCACATGTATACCTCTCGTGGTCAGGGACCAAAGAGATACATGCGTCAACTCGCAGTACCAAGATGTCTTAGAGAAGATGTTCTTAAGTCCTATCACGACTCTCTAGCAGGCGGTTGTCACTTAGGTCTTGATCGCACTTATCATGCTATTCAGTGCAAGTACTATTGGCCAAAAATGTTTCAAAATGTGTCTGATTATATCAAATCATGTGATACTTGTCAGAGAATCAAGAAACCAACTCATTTGAGACACGCCCCTCTTAACCCTTTGCCTGTCAGTGATACCTTTCAGAGACTTGACATGGATATTTTGGGACCAATTACTACTACAAAAGAAGGTTATAAGTATATACTTCTTGTTGTTGACTCGTTCAGTAAGTGGCCTGAAGCGTTTCCTCTCAAAACACAAGACTCAAAGGAAATTGCAAAGATTCTATATTCTGAAATCTTTAGCAGATATGGTGCCCCAAAGGTAATAGTTAGTGATAGAGGTCAGAACTTTTTAAGTAAACTTGTCACAGCAGTATGTGAAATATTCCAGGTAACACGTCACTTTACAAGTTCATACCATCCTCAAACAAATGCTACATGTGAGAGGATAAACAGTACCCTTGCACAATGTTTAAGAGCCTATGTAAGTGACAATCAACTGTAGTGATTCGGGCCTAATTTGACAGGGGTGTTTTCACCAGAGACACCTCGCCTGTCGCGTGAGCCCGTGTCGGGTAGATCTCAACCTCGCATTCTGTCGGAACGCGCGCTCCATGTAGGCTAGCATGCATGTGTAGACGTTATCTCCAGGCTTTCAGTCGGAGACAGTTTCCTCTACTTAGTAAAGTAGTGACAGTTTCTCAGTATCCCTGACATTTTGGAAGGGTACTGTGCCAGATACGTATTTGGATCCTGTATTAGCAAGACTCTCACTATATCACTGCCCATTTGCCGGTGGTATGGTGATAGACTTCCATTAAGTTGAACCACGTGTAGACAACAGCACAAGGTAACTGGTAACTTAACATTGATGTTACAGACCAAGCTTTACTTTACAACAAAACTGGCCAGATCTTCTACCTGGTGTACTTATATCTCTTCGTATGAGCCCCTCTACTCAGTCATCTGAATTCTCCCCATATCATTTAATATTTGGAAAAGAGATGAATCTTCCATTTGACACTTCTCTAGTACCAAAAGATGGTCTCAGCAAAGATGCAAAAACACATGTTACACAATTGATGTCACATCTTAAGTATGTCAAACAGTTAGCAACAGACAACATTAAAGCAGCACAAGCAAAGCAAAAAGAAAGGCATGACAAAACTGCCTCAGTGCCAAACTTTCAGCTTCGTGATCTGGTATTACTTCATACTACCAGAGTTCCTCAAGGATTATCACCGAAACTCCACAATCCGTGGGATGGTCCTTATTACATCACAGATTTAGGACCAAATCATACTTACAAATTGAGGCATTGCACAACTCACAAAGAACTAAAATCACTCATTAATGCCTCTAGGTTGAAGTTATATACAAGTGATAACTTCAAACCAAAGTTTGATCAACAAGTTTTTGATCGTCCTGCACAGCACATTCTTCCGAACACTGGAACAGCAAATGTGGATCAAACAAATGATCCTGTGCAGAGCACTAGTACACAATCTAGTACACAGTTACTAAGTCAAGGACCACGTGGTCGTTCTAGAAGTCAAGCTAGTAAAGAGGCTGGAGACAGAGCTCCAGAGCTTACAAACAAGGAAGCCACAGATCTTCCTGATACGTCACAGGAGAATGATACCGACATTGCTCCTTCCCAGGGTACCCTACCAAACAATGGTAATAGTCAAGAATTGTCACAGGACAAATATGACGTCGATAAGTTACTTGCATGCAAAACTCGAAATGGTGAAAAGTACTACAAAGTAAAATAGACTGGTTATTCAGTTAGAACTTGGGAACCAGTTGAAAACATACCACCAGAATTAGTACGTTTGTTTCATATTAAACGCACACAAACGGAAAAGCCAGAAAAAGAGGCAAACAGTCACACTTGACTTGTTTTTCAAAATAAACGTACCATATAGAGAACATTCATAAAAATCTATAGAATCTATGGCCACTTTCTTTTTTATCTCCCTACGAACATTGTTGAGTATACATGTATGTTAAGATTTTAGCATAACTGCTAATATAGTGCTTAAAGGTAATGCGCATGCCTTATACCGACATATACGATACTAATCTATGTTTCCCCTCTTTTATATTCTGTAGGTTTCTATGGTCCGTCCCTCGTTTGGAGTTTACTTTTGATGGTTCTCGTTTGGCTTCCCATTGTTGTTGCTACACAGCCACCCGTTCAACGTTTGAACTACGGAATTTTATTCGAACCCAATTCCAAGTTACATTTTGGTCAGGAGTTCTGGTCACACACCTTCGAAATACCGTTGCCATCGTCCATGTATTTACCTGAACTGAACCCATGCAGACGAAGAAGATGTGAGTCTTTGTACTCTGTTGTGAAAACAATTAACAATCTAAGAGCACAATGTATGTCCAATGTCAATGTAACCATTGCAGAGATTCATAGATTGATTCCACACTCTTATTTTCCTAACTCACTCTCATTCAACTCAAGGCGAAAACGAGGTCTGTTTGATTTTATTGGTCAGATATCGAAGTCATTATTTGGAACAGCTACAACAAATGATTTACAAAATCTTCAACGTCATATACAAGCTTTGAATAATAATAATGTAAAGCTCGCTAAAGCTATGGCTAAAGAAGCTCATCAGCTCACATCATTCATGACAACTGTCAATGAAAGGTTTGATAATGTTATTGACGCAGTCAAAACCAATCATGATCAATCAATTACCTTAGCTAACCAATTCGCTTCTTCACTTGATGGAATTGAACATTCATTTGTCCTTTTGGAAAACATGATGCTTACTCAAATCAACGCTACAACGGTCCTTAACAAACATTTGGAACATACAAAACTAGCTATTCATGATCTAGTGAAAGGTAGATTATCTCCCTTTCTTCTGTCACCAAAAGATATCTCACACACTCTCAGGCAAGTTCAGAATATATTGTCAAGAAAATATCCAGGATTTAACATAATTCATAAGGATCCTCTCTATTACTATTCTTCTGCTGACTTTCTCTTTGCCCGTCATCACTCTTCACTCTATGTTCTCCTTAAATTTCCTATTTCACCTTTTGTCAAAACCTTATCACGTACTCTACAAAGTGTACTCTGTTCCAGTTCCTATCAACTCTACTTCAAATCATGCTACCCAGTTACTTGATCTTCCTGATTACTTTTTACATACTCATGATAATCAACATTTTGCTTCTCTATCTCATTCTCAACTTATGGAATGTAAAGGTAATGACGTTCGGTTTTGCCCCTTTCATATGGCATTGTCATCTGTTGCTAAAGCTTCTTGTTTATCAGCAATATTCTACAATCAAAAACACCTGGTACAGTGGAACCTCCCGAAACCGAACCTTCTCAAAACCGATCACCTCTAGAAACCGAACATGGATGTCATGTACGGAATTAATTCCTCTTTATTAATAGTATATAAAACTTCCCAAAACCGATCCCTCCCAATTCCGAATACCGGACCGATTTTGAGATCGGAATAGTCAAATGTAACTAAAATACACTTCTGAAAACCGCCTTACCTGAGCGACACCGATAGATTGCATTGAGGTCTGAGCAACCGACCGTGAAATACACACGTACCTGTACAATAGTTGTCGCATGCCATTTCCTGGGGCATGTATACAGATGTGAAGGCTATAGGTACACGGTAATTATACCCGAGATAGTGGTGAAATTATTTAATCATGTCTATTGTTTAGATATTTAACAAAAGTCTACCACGTGCACGCGGTTTGTTTACTGTAAGAAAACAAGCAGAGCTAGTAATAAAGAGATAGTTTCGTATTCAAATCACAAGGTTTTTTTTTATTTACATATGTCGTAAATTATCTGTATGAAGAAGCCAAAGCCATGTAATTGTTTTTAGAAAATGACTATGTCATATAATGACCGACATCAACTGATCATCGTGTAATTAGACCATTTAATTTGATTCTTGACGTAACCGGAAGCGATCGGCCGTATGTAGGTTAGTGCAGACGAGAACATCCACAAGAACATTCACGCAACTAACTAACTAAACTACGTTTATAAAACGGTAACAAAATCAAGATTGTTGTAATCCATTCCTTTTAAACGTATGATTCTCTCTTTTGTGATAACATTCACATTAACAATCAATATCGGTCGGTTTTAACGAACACTAGGCATACATGCGGTACACTAGTGTAAAAAACGACTTCCGATCGATTAAATCCGGATCGTAATGATCGGTATTCGGTTCACTTCTCCAAACCGAACCCTCTCTAAACCGGCCGAAATTATGTGCACCGACCATGATCGGTTTCGGGAGGTTCCACTGTACAACAAACATGTGATTTTAGGTTTCTACCTCATGTTCTTACTCCTAAGATACAGGAAGTTTCTCCATCATCATTGCTAATATACCAAACATCAATGATTGCTTTAGATTGCCCCTCAGGTCAGAAAATAGTTAAAGGTTGTTCTTTCTGTGTTGCCCAGATTCCATGTAGGTGTACTGTGACATCTGATAATTTGTTTATTCCATCTCGGTTAAGTTCATGTCATAACATTAGCAAAGATATGTCTGTTATTCATCCTGTTAATCTTGCTATTTTACAAGAGTTCTTCCCATCTTCCAGGCATTCAGCTATTCTCGGTGACACCACATATTCAGAATCTGTTTCAATCAAAATTCCTACTTTGAAAATCTATAACCATTCTTTTACAAAATATTTGGCAAATGACCAAAAGTACCATTTAAGTCTGAAGAAAATAGCTGATAAAAACTAAAAAAGGTGAAACTGTGTTTTGTTCCTTGTCAGAATCAATGCTAGATGGCAAATCCCTTTTCAATTAAGTACTTGGCCTGACACTAGTGGAGTTATCGCCCGTATTGGAACTGTCACATCAATTCTTGCTATTGTTCTTATCTTTTTGTCTTTACTCAAAGGTTCGGAAATTATCTACTATGTTATTAATGGTACAAAAGACAAGTGCACTCACTGTACCTCCTAAAATTCCAAGTTTTTCATTTTCCTGCTGTACCTCAGTTAACCACTCAAACCCCAATCAGTGAGCATTCGTATACAATACACTTATGTCACCTTGGCCTTATGTCACACTTTCTATCTTAACCACACTCTTTATCTTATTCAGTGTATACTATATCTGGAAGAAACTAACCAAATCACACAAAACCACTGTTCTAATTGAACTAACAACTAGTAGTGAATGTGAATTGGTCACTATAGCAAATCTTTCACTTTGTCCTGAAAACTGGACATTTTCACCACCACAAGACATTTCTAATGTTACAATTACTGGAGTTTGTTTACCTATATGCTTTCTATAAGCTGGGACGGCTTTACAATCATGAACAACTATACTATTAAGCATGTAGTTCCATCTTCTAACATTTCCCTGTCACCTTTCAAAGCTAGACGCCTTAGACACATCCTTAACCAACCTTACACAGCATACTTGTTAGTGGCTCATCATGGATATTATCGCCTTATACATTAGATTTATATGACAACTTATGACTTCATAAGTGCATTTATATACTTAAATGGGACATCAGTTCAGTTGACAGAACTTTCCAGTACTTAAAATGTTGTATTGTAAACATTCATGTGAAGGTACATCCATGTTTGTTGTATATACATTTTTTTTTATATTGAGCTCAATTGTACAAATGCATATAGATTTCAATTGTTTTCTTGTATTTTGACTGATAAATGGTTTCAAAAACCATATACAAATGTGTCATGTTACCAATAGCATACCAGTCTATTGAAAGAACTGTAACATTTTGTTCATGTGTTAGTAATTTGAATTATATTTTTTTGTATTTTCCAAATTGATATGCATATAATCTATACATGTATTTTTGTGACATTGTAAACCTATGAATATTTTCATTGTACATACTTTTTTTCTGAATTATTGTGTATAAAATGTATCACATAATACAATATGTATAATCTTCGGGACGAAGATTTCTTGAACCAGGAGGGATATTTCATATATAAGAGAAATTTGAGTTTTATTTTATTTTTAAAATTTGAATTTGAATCTTCATTTCCCTATTTATATTAGGAAACAATTTGGTCAAATTTAACTATTCTAGTTTTCGTCTTTATATTGCAGTATTTTGTAAATAAGTTATTGAGAAAACTTGTATATGAATTACATTCCTTAGAAAGACGGTCCTTTGAATTCTACCTTCCTGTTGTAATATTTGAGTAAAAGATATCAGCTGATTAGACAGACGCTGTGAATTTTTCTATCAAACAAGATTAATGAACAAACATTGCTTTGTACATAAATTTCGTATTTCCGTTCTGAGAGATTTATTATTTACCTATACTCTTTAAAGGTTTACCTCCGGCTACCCAGTGACACCAGCCTTTGTATTCAAGTTAATTTTTACGTCCTAATGTCATTAAGTATATAATACCCTTCATGTAAGGTTACCTAGGGATTACCTGCATATAGATCACTTCAGGGTCCGAACCCACGCGTAGTTCTGCGCATGCCTCTACAGTCCTTAGGGCTACCTTATTTACATATCTAAAGGAAATCTCCAAAATGACCAATCAAATCATGTAATTAACTCTCACCTTGGAGCAGCGATATTTAACTTTCCGAAAAATCGCCCAGGTCCTCACTTTCGGACTGGACGAATAAAGAGAAACATTTAGGCCGGGATCTAGGGGGGGTCTACGTGCACCCCCCCCACAACTTAACGAACCAAGGTTTTTCTGAAGCCTTATGACCCACTGATAACGAAATCGAGAGGTAACATTGTATAAACTGGGATGAACTTCCGGTTATGACGTCATCAAGATGGCCGCCATCTCGTATTTCACTAAAGATTGAAAAATAGTCATAACATTGACATTTTTCAACCGAAGAAGACAAATGAGGCATCAAAATGACCACAATAGAACAACAAATACATATCAGGACCATATATTCCAATATATGTAGCTATTTCTACGCAGGAAATGAAAAAATCGGATTTTAAGCTCAAAAATGGTAATTTTTTAGCAAATTTTTCATATTTGGCTTGACGCAGCAAAAATGTTTGTCAACAGCAAACTATTATTTCTAATCAGTTATTTGACCTCTTATCAATCAGTAAAAACAACACCAACAAAAAAACAATGTTAACATTGTATAAGCTCCGGTTATGACGTCATCAAGATGGCCGCCATCTCGAATTTCACTAACAATTGAAAAATAGTCATAGCATTAACATTTTTCAACCGAAGTAGACAAATGAGGTATCAAAATGATCATAATAGAACATCAAATTCATATCGGGACCATGTAATCTAATATATGTAGTGATTTCTACGCAGGAAATGAAAAAATAGGATTTTAAGCTCAAAAATGATAATTTTTTAGCAAATTTTTCATATTTGGCTTTACGCAGCTATAATTGTTTCCCAACAAGAAACTATTATTCGTAAACAGTTATTTGACCTCTAATCACTCAGTAAAACAATAAAATATATAGAGATACAAAAAAAGAATTATTGTTATACCATCATTAAGTTTACAAAACATCACCGGGTGCGTATACTGGGTATATGCTATTTTTCTAACTCCAAACCGCTGACACTACAGTTTCCTGGTGTATTACAAGTTCCTTAAATAAGTTTGACTATTGACGATTTATAAGTAGGAAACATGAATGTAAAGTTGACAGAATATCTAGCCTCGGGTAGGACAAGTCACAGTTTCGTTTATTTCCTATGCATATTATTAGCAAAATGTCAGATAGTTACCACAATGTCACATATTTCTTTCACTGGTTCTCAATTATAACCATTATCATTGTGCATGCTTTCCCACCTCACTGCACTATCCTCTGACGTGACTCGGCATGTCTGGTAGCTGGTACATGCAGTCCAAATCAGAGTAATCGAGATATCAGTATCCAATTCGTCGAAAGCCAGAGCGTCGTCTTCGATGTCGATGAGATGATGTGACACTACATTACCAGTGGTGTTCTAGCCTGTCATCTTTCATGGCCCATCCATGGCCAGAGTTTATATCAGGAACAACAGGTTCAGGGATGTGGGATCTCCTTCAGATTCTAACATATCGTATATGCTGTTTCAGACTTCTCAGGAAATTACACCAGATCCAGATTCTTCGAATGGTGGAATGATTCAAGCACCATTCATCAACCTTGTGGACACTCGTGCGACTATAGATGGCACAGTTGATATCCTCGAGGTCTTTAATGAGGTCATTAATGTTAAATGTTTTTCATTGGTCAGACTTTCCCATGTCCCTTGAAGGTACTGGTTGTGTCGCATCTGGTGTATGCGTGGATACACCATTGAAAACTCTCCAGAAAAAGTTTTCTACAGTGCTCTCCAGACTTGGCAAAGAGAGGAACTTCACTGTAGACCTCATTTATGACCTCAAATAATTCACCTGTGTCATCTATGGTCACTGAGGGTTCACAAGAATGAGGAATTGTGCTTCATACGAATTAAGGAGATGCAACTCAACCCTTCGCAGAATGTGGCTCTGGTGTCTTTTCCATCCTACCGGAGAGGTCTGGAACATCATATACGATATGTCAATCACTAGGTTGAAAACAGGATGAGCTCCAACATCCGCGAACCCGATGTTCTTGATGTTACCTCTGGCCATGGACGGTTGAGAAGTTAGAACCACGATGGTAAACCGGTAATGTAATGTCACATCAGCTCATCAGCTCATCGACACTCTGGCGAGAAAGCACGCACAAAGATAATGCTTATCATTAAGAACTATTGAAAGAAATATGTGATACTGCAGTAACCATCTGACATTTCCTTACGTTACACACAGAAAAATAAAGTTAACAGTGGATGCGCTATTTCTAAAAGAAACAAATTTCGGAAAGTGTCGTGGTATTAACGGAAACAAATGCTTTCTTCAGTTTTAATTTGATACCCTATTAGTTGGCGTTGTGCAGTAAAAATTCATTTTGAGACGCTACTAGTCTACAAACTTTCGAACACGAAAATGGATTTTGTTAGGAAATTGTCAAGTCCCACTTAGATATTAAGCCACCTTAAAATTCAAATGTGTTAAGATATGGATCGTCAATTGCCAATGTTATCTTCAGGAAGTTCTAAGACATCCGGAAACTGTAGTGTCAGCGGTTTGGAAAAAACAGCAATCATGTACCCTGTATACGCACCCGGTGATGTTTTGTAAACCAAATGATGGTATAACAATAATTCTCTTTTGAATTTCTATATATTTTTGTTGTTGTTGTTTTTACTAATTGATAAGAGGTCAAATAACTGATTACGAATAATAGTTTCTTGTTGGGAAACAATTATAGCTGCGTAAAGCCAAATATGAAAAATTTGCTAAAAAATTATCATTTTTGAGCTTAAAATCCTATTTTTTCATTTCCTGCGTAGAAATCACTACATATATTGGATTATATGGTCCCGATATGAATTTGATGTTCTATTATGATCATTTTGATACCTCATTTGTCTACTTCGGTTGAAAAATGTTAATGCTATGACTATTTTTCAATTGTTAGTGAAATTCGAGATGGCGGCCATCTTGATGACGTCATAACCGGAGCTTATACAATGTTAACATTGTTTTTTTGTTGGTGTTGTTTTTACTGATTGATAAGAGGTCAAATAACTGATTAGAAATAATAGTTTGCTGTTGACAAACATTTTTGCTGCGTCAAGCCAAATATGAAAAATTTGCTAAAAAATTACCATTTTTGAGCTTAAAATCCGATTTTTTCATTTCCTGCGTAGAAATAGCTACATATATTGGAATATATGGTCCTGATATGTATTTGTTGTTCTATTGTGGTCATTTTGATGCCTCATTTGTCTTCTTCGGTTGAAAAATGTCAATGTTATGACTATTTTTCAATCTTTAGTGAAATACGAGATGGCGGCCATCTTGATGACGTCATAACCGGAAGTTCATCCCAGTTTATACAATGTTACCTCTCGATTTCGTTATCAGTGGGTCATAAGGCTTCAGAAAAACCTTGGTTCGTTAAGTTGTGGGGGGGGTGCACGTAGACCCCCCCTAGATCCCGGCCTATATACATGGCAAAGCCTCGTGACGTCACGGCGTCAACAAAATCTCTATTTCCCGGTAAAATCTTAACATTTTTTCACAAATATGGCTGGTTTTAATATAAAGGATGCGGAATATGTTATGAAAATATCACGTAATTTTTCATGTATGGAAAATTGACATCCAGTCGTAGATTTCTTCAAATTTATTTCAAAATGGCGGGATATTATAGCTGTAAAACTGCAATAAAACGTCGAGGTATGAAAGAAAAATACTCTTTCATAAGTGGATGTGAAGGATACGGATATTCTACCCTCGGGACCACAAAATGTTGTAAAACCCTCGGCAAGCCTCGGGTTTAACTACATTTTGTGACCCTCGGGTACAATATCCCTATCCTTCATATCCACATTTGAAAGAGTCTTATAATATTCACTACATATCTTGTTACATGTACAGTGAATGCGATACATATATATTTACGTTCGTCCACAAATATATCTTATCCTTTAATGCACCATATACAGAGAAAACATTATTTTGATTCGGCATGGTTTTCATTGATAATGTTTCGTGCTTTGATTAATCCAAATGATTATTCTTTCTACACCATTAAGAACATAAATACATTGATAGTTAGATGTTTAACATTATTGAAACCCTGTCAGTTTAAGCATAATAACCTACATTGTGTCTTTAAATCCACTTGATTCCCAGGGTCGAGGTGGACGAGGTTTACCGTTTATCCCAACCACTGGTGACATTAGTGGAAGACAATGCTACTATTATTTTTTAGTGAATATCGGAGTTATCAGCTGGGTATTTGTTGTAACGAGACCTACTGTACAAGCTCATCAGCTGATTATAACAATTCTATAAAACAAACAGACTTACAATGCTAAGTGACCAATGACTCCACTAGGTACCAGGGTACGACACCCGTCATGACACCAGATCAATGCACCATCCATTAGAAACCAGATATCACCGCCCATTCAGGACTCGGTGGAACTTTGAAAATCATCCGTCATCTACCGCTGCATCATTGATAAAATAGTTTATACTCCACACAATGTTAACTTGTTAATTATACCAGGGTAATTGTGTAGGTTAATACGTTTGTAACATTATCAATGGTGATCTAGTAAATAGTGAGGTCAACAGACGACAAACACTAGCCTTTGATTAGTGGAGAACATTAATCAGTGGTTCAGTCATTAACCTAATTATACACAATACATAACACATAAAAATAAAAATGGAAATTATAAACCTTAAACGATTAAACAATTCGTTGTAGAGTAACAAAAACGTCCTGAAAGCCTTGTCATGCATCACTAGTCAACATATATCACCAGTATCTCATCCTCGATATTCCATGGGTTACTATCACTGTCGTTATAATCACCACCGGACTATCTATTCAAGAGAACTGATCCAATGACAGGCCTTCAAAAGCTTTCTTTGAAGATTTCATGGTGAGCGTCGCCCAAATTTAAAGCCATACAGTCAATCACATTGTACCGTTATTCGATTCGTTTGACTTACACAAAATTACTAAACTATACCTTCTCAACTATTGCATATGAAACCTCCAGTTTACCTATGACATATTCTAGGTATGGATATAACGAAAGTGACATTAACTACTGAAATAGGAGGATGCGGCATCTGGACGTTAAAAACTCATTGAATAACGAGAATATAGGAACCAGGCATATGGCTAACGAGTAACTGGAAAAGTATACATTTAAGATGAACAAATTGAAATACTACAATAAAACATAAGACCATTGATGATACAGTGAATAATGTCAGGTTTGATGCTATAAATCTCCAGATCCATCTGTAAATACACATAACCGTTCTGACTGCTAGTCGTGATCTGAAAGCTATTCTGTATTAATACAAGTGAATATAATACCCCAAATTGTCATCCTTTGACAGTAGGTTTCCATTGCATTATAAGAAAACATCGATAGAAACAACCAGTCTGGATTACGTGCATTATTCTTATCTTAAATTTTGAAAAATGAATGTAATATACATTGCGGATAATACCGTCGTCTGTTAACTTCTGTAAGAACATTTACTTATCAAATATATTATGTGATGATAAATATGCTTAAAGGAAGAAACATAAAGAATTGATAATTTTGGTGTCAGAATTGTTTAAAATGTTGAATACACGCGGCTACTTTAATGAGTTAATGAGGAAATGACTCACTTATCACCACTATACTTGATTGTCTGGTTATTTTGTGGTACAAAAGCAAGTATTAAATATGTAAATAGAGCTTCACAGCATGGTTACTGGACAAGGGTCCATATAGGTGTTGTCTGTTGCCATTGCTACTAACATCAGCAAAATTAAATATTCTGAAGTAAAAGTTATGGGTACAGGACTGATTTGTATTTCAGTGAATGATGGAGGAATTCTGTGGGTAAGTGTTATGATTGGCATGTTGAAGTCAACGAGAAAACTTGTACTTATCATTACTTCTTAATGTGCTTTGTCCTCCCCGATGTTTCATTCCGATTTCATTATTTATTAGGACCCATAATCATCAGTGAAGCTACGGACGATAACTCTACTATAGCACCCTGTTCCAAACATATCGTAATAATAGGGACAATTCAGTAGGTCAATTAGTGACAAGAAGCAAACGATCACTTTTTACATCTTCACCCATTCCATATATGCAACATCCGCCCTCCAAAACAAAATTGCAATAAGCAATTTTCCCAATGGGTGATAAATACCATTTGAAATTAGCATACAATTATTAATAAAACTAGCAATTAGATGTTAAGTTATATTTGCTGTAGATAGAAAACCTTTAGTTCAGTACTGTATAGATGAAAACTGTCAACTTTACAAAGGGAGATAATTACTAGAATTATTTCACTCTTCTATATAAAAAAGAGAGGTAATCAAAATAGTTGAATTTTGCCAATTAAAGGGAGACAAATCCCAAATTCTGCAAAACATACATGAAGAATTAAGTGAATAAAACTGAACTTACTCTACTTGAGCAAAAAAATAAACTTAATCACAATCAACAATATGTGACATTAAAATGTAGCAAGAGTGAAATGACATTGATGGAAAGGAAACAAACAGATCAATGTAATTATTCTAATGTTTGCTTTAAAATACATTCATATTTACATTAAAGCCGCATAATCCGTATCTTTCTGTTAGCAGGAACTTCTACGGAAGAACTTGTTACTTATCATGAACAAGTGAATGTTTTGTTATGTGATGAAGTTAAAGAGTCCCCCAGATCAATATATATACATTATCATCGTGTAAACATTACTTCCATTCGGTCATTTTGAGTGTTTACAATACGGCGATCGGTTGACTATGCTTTGCCTAATTTCCGCGGGCCACCGGAGGGATTCTTGTGGGAACGGTATTTAAACTTCGTATAAAATACGTGTTGCGATACCATACATCGTACTAGGAAAGATAAAAAATTGTACAAAAATGTACCAGATATATAAATAATGGTATTGATAAATAATGAAATAGACAAGACACATCGTACTATATAGAGATGAAAATGGTTATCTACATGTAAATCTCTGGTGATATTTTTAAAAATAAATATCTCAGACGATATTATACTTGCCTTGGATAACCATATAACTTGTTTTATAAAGATCCAAATGAAATATAATAATAAATCAAGTAAAATAAGCACGGAGAGAAAACTTGACATAATATGCATTTTCGTTCAGTGTCATATGTACTGTGTATACATGTATTAGTTAAAAAAAAATCACCATGTACCGCCATAAACGAGTATAAAACTTAATACATGTTATTGTACGTATATTTCCGATATTTATGTTGGAAAAGCTCCATGTTCGTTAAAAAACATGATGATAAATTTCTAGTGAAACTATAAACATTTGGTTGATTACAGAAAATTTAAAAAAAAAAAATGGGGTTGAGGTTGCAATAAGGCGGTTTAATGTGTGTTAAAAGTTCTGAATGTCTAACAAGCAATTATGTATATATTTTCTGTGTAGATAATGAAGACAGCTCCCATGGTTAAATTTGTGATGTACATGTACATTATAGCTTGCCAATGAACCATATAGCTACCATATAATATGATGCCCAGCCGTGAATTTGTCTCTGAATCAAATGAATCAGAAACATGTATAATGAAAGACCTAGGTGTTTCTTATACAATCATATTCATGCACAAATAGCACATTCATATACATTGTATAGTGTACATGTACACATATATTGTGCATTGAATTTTAAGTCAATAAAAAATGATTGGAGTTCAAATTAGCATCCAGTAGTAAATAAGCTGACCATATCATGTGATTCTCATGTCATCAGAGTAATTGCAGTAAAATTCATTTTTTAGTATGTATATAGTCTAACCTGCTGGAAAAATCTAACTTTTTTTAGTTGTATTTTGTATTTTGTATTTTTATATATTCAAACAATCCTAATTCCTTTAGTGTGATCCTGCTCCAAACACTAAGTGAAGTTGCTAAGAGCTTGTACATGTAGACCTTGATTGACCTGGACTAATTAGAAGTTATTGTCAGTCTATTCCTTTCTAATTCAATCAAAACTTTGCAACTTAAAATAGTCAATAATGAATAATGCAATTTAACAACATGCATCACAGGCTATTGTCTCTACAGATATATGGATATTCTTATATATATGTGCAATCTGTGTATTACACAACAACAAGATTTTTTTTATTACACATAGGGATATATGTTTATCTATAGAGCCAAAATCCTGAGATTTGACACTGACTTTTGACCCAAATAACCTTTGATCTAGCTCCAGTCTTGTTTGCTATTTATTTTCTGTATTTGAAGATTTCTAAAATGAACACTACATAATTAAACAACTCAGACAAATGACATATTTATTTTAATTGGTTTATTGTTCATAAATTGGAATTACATCCTTGTCCCATATAAATTATTCAAAAGTTATACATACTAGGTATGTAAACATGCAATAATCATTATTATTCCTTTATTCATTTGTGTGAAGAAAAAATAAATAATTTGAAAATATCCTGGTGATAATTGTAAAGAATTATGCTAGGTTTGTTCTGTCCTTCCTTCTTGAAAATAATTTCTTTTCTGGTTCATAATGGGTACATTACAAACAGACTTTATTTTTTACTGTCAGTTTTTGATCTCAGATATACATGTAGTTGTTTTTCCCTTTTATTTTTGGGCGAGCTGCCATCACATCTTGCACTTCTGTCATCTGGTTGAAGGTCCCAAACACTCTATAAAGAAAATATGGAGTAAATGTCAGTTATGTACATAGATAAATACTGTATACATGTATGCATGTACATAATCTTTCAGTGTAAGCCTACATGTAAAACAAACTAGTTCCAATTGTTTTCTGTCAAACACAAATTTATAACAATTACACATTTTTTTGAACACGTTTATCAAAATCAAACCTCACTAGAAACTAAGTTAGTCATTTCTTGAATTACAGGGGTCTAGGCATTTTCATGTGAAGAATAATGGTCCTAATTAGTGCGTCCTAATTAGTGCCAGAATTTATGTAGCCTAAATGTATTGGACATAATATATAATATATATTTTAAACAGTCAATTACTATTCTGTACTTACACCCAATTATGATGTATTGGTGTGAATTTTATATCATTAAGACCAGCAGATAGGATAACGAGTACGTGACTAAGTGACTGTAAGTCTAAAAAAAATACAATCTTTCATATACGAGCACTGATGAAGTACGTTTGAAAGTGGCTTCTTAATACAGTAATATCCATAGCATACAGTAAAAGGATATACATGTATATCACTGATATACATAAATACATAAATAGATATCGGAAAAGAAATCACACTCCTGACGCTGTAACAGTAGCTACAGTTGGGAGCAAGCTAAACTTGGTAGTGAAGTGCACTGGAGTGCACAAGTAAAGTTAACTCCGGTTCACTAGCTAGTGCACTAGAGTTAACATCGTAGTGCACTAGAGTTCACATTGTAGTGCACTAGAGTTAACAACGTAGTGCACTAGAAATAACATTGTAGTGCACTAGAGTTAACACTGTAGTGCACTAGAGTTCACATCGTAGTGCACAAGATAAATGAGCCTGATACTCCTACTTATTGCATAAATTGTACATGTACAATCTGTTTATGTATATATTTCATTGAATCGTTTTAAATATCTTTCAATTATTTCAGATGAATTACCAAATGTACTCTGTATTTAAAAATTAGCATAACTAAGTTAGTATGTAAATAATTTATTAAATAAAATGGTTAATTTTATTGGTGTACATTATCATATATGGGTTCAATCTGAGTAATTTAACCTGATATGAGTTTTAATATTAAAATAAAGACTATACCGTAAGCTGCAATATGGCTTGACCACATGCATCTTTTCTTTTTTGTTTCAGAAAATAAATGAATTTATTTATTTATTAGGATCAAATATTTTATACTTGTTATAATACATTTACTAATAGCTACATTTATTACCCGGTACTCAGATAAAATATTAGGTATTCTAGATATAAATAGCTATATTTATTTTAATTCATTTCATGTATTTAATTAATTTTTGGGGGGATTTCATTATTTATTTATTTGAATCATATATCTTTGTTTTTGTCATTCTAGAAATTAACAGCTAAATATGATTGTATTTTACATTAAGAATATCAATTTTTGTACATTAAGCAGTTTTGGCTATTACACTTTTATTATACCCTCATAAGTCGCTCGGTGAATTTTACCTGTACTGGCCAGGCTCCAGGCCTAGGGCAATAACCAAGCTAGGGGTCACCTGTCTTGCCATGCATGACTGCCCCTCCCCTAATCCTGTAATTACCTATGAAGTCAGTTCAATTAACACAAAAATTGTGATTCCTGAAAATACAGGTGAACAGGTGCCCTATGAGTTTTGATTTTTGAAAAGTTACAGAACTTTGTATTTTGTCAAGAGTCAACAATTTAACTGAAATAAATTAAGTTGAAATTTATTAAAAAGTTCTTATAATTAGCTACCTTTGTACCCAAATAACTCTGTCAGAGACATACAAATATAGATTTTATATGTCTCTGACTCTGTTAATTAATTCTAGCAAGAAACTTATATGGATTTTTATCAGCTGTGCGATTGGGACAATCAGTTAATCAAATTTTGCGAAATCATTTCATATGATAAACGGACCACGTTGATGAGTCTAATTATTTCAATCAAATCCTTATTTCTGTTTAAACATATATTGCTACACATATAATATTACATCATAATATTTGAAATATATTTTGATTGATATATTAAATTTTGATTTATTTCTGTATACCGTATATATATGTATAAACATATGAAATCTATATCAAAATTAAGCAGCAAAAGTTGTGTACATTTATTAAAAGATTATTAACTTAAAGTTATGATCATCGACCTGCATGTACATTAAAATAATGTGGAGTGTCGCATATAATTCAAGTTGTGTTACATGTATACATCGCACTGAAGAAAGCGATCATCTTTTAGATTAAGTAAACGCGTATAATACGACTCTATTAATGCTTCTGTTGTAATCCAAGATTAAATCTGTTATATGTTCCCCAATTTATCAACACTTTTCCTGATTTCTAATCTCTATTTTACTATGGTACCAATTCCAAAAAGCGACCAAACACTTATAGAATATAACTGTTACCCCTTCGGGACCCCACTCACCTTATGAAGTCAGTTTATGTGGTTTTGGTAGATCATTCACAAATCATAGTTGTTGTCATAGCTCGAATTCGTTTCCGTGTAATATTCTCAGCAATTCACAACATTTTTTAGTTTCAATGTTCTCCTTATTCACTTCGAATCAGCAATTGATTCTTAGCCGGTGAGCTTTCACTGCAAAGTTCGCTCCATTGCGGTAAACAACTTTTATTTCCGGACATGCGCAAAGTAGCATTTCTAAGCTTTGGAGGAGTTAACTTTTGACTTTATGTCGGACCGCGCATAAGTCTAAAATAAAATTTTGTATATTTATATCTTTGGACCTCTTAACTTTCTAGACTTGTAATTTGGGGAAAGTTCATAACTTTTTAGGGCTATTACACCATATCTTGTCATTGTTTGTTTTTACGGACCCTGAAAGATACGGATCATGCGGCTTTAAGCACATGAACTTAATAAACCTTTGCTGTGAACTGCATCAAGTTACTTAAATTGATATCACACTCTGCGTGTGTGTTTTCAGGTTGTACTTTTTCCACAAGTCTGCATATCTTAACAAAATCCATAAGCACATTATTCTACACATGGATATGACATCAAGTGCCAAGCTTGTAGAACCAGATAATCTTCAGAAAAAAGTATAGGAAAGCAATATTGACAGGTATCTATGGACTGGACCGAATATCCATTTACCAAATTACTTCCATACCAGCAGTAAAATATTACTCCTTTCTCTACAGCTTTGGTAAAGCATGATAGTTTACTTTGACCAATTTCATACATACAAACATTTTTACTAATTTAGATTTGCTAGGCCTAGCTTGAAAAATATCACTATCTCACACACTGTTACTATCAAAACAAATTGTCAAAACTCTTCACCAATACATATGTGAGAAGCATGGCTAGCATATTATTTCATTGATATCTTGGAAAGCTTACAAACAAATGTAAAATCGGAATTGTAAATATGCATTAACCTGTACTACTAATTACACAAATAGTAGATAACATTTCCCCACACATCCATGGAAAGGTCAGTTATGTGTGTGTATATATGTGTTTGATAACACATCCAGCAATCTATTATAATCAACTGATCATTTGGCACCTTTACCACGTGCAGATTACTGGAGAATTTATCCATAATCTTATAAAAAAATCTTCCACCAAAGTATTAGGAATGACACTGTGCCAACTTCAGAATACACACAATTCAAACAATTTCTATACATTTAATACAAGTTGTAGCATTACAAATAAGAACCAAATATCATTAGAAGAAAAATCAGATTCTTTCTACAATAAGAACACAAAATATGCTAGCAAAATGCGTTATGAAAAGCAAAGAATAAAGTTCAGAAAAAAATATCATGTGATCTTTACCTTAAGTTGTGATCCTATTTTAAAAAATCAATCAACAATATATTCAATCAATAAATGATAAACTAATTAGTACGGAATTCACATACTGAATACAAATGTTCATTCTTTTTAAAGCAAGAAAAAGAAATCTTTATCTCTACACAAATGGTGGTGGTTTTGCTAAGACAGTCTTCTTAGCTGTAACATTACGAGAATCATAAGGGATCCATTGTGCATTTTGAGATGGCTCACCAACCTAATGAATCAAATATTCCTGTCCTGTTTTGGATTTCCTCTGAGCTAAAATCCTCTTTATTTTATAATATTTATCATGAGTATCAGAGGATTCAGAACTACTACTCTGAAAACTACAGTATCGTAAGGGCTTCCCAACATTCCTTCTAGGTCGTCCCGGAGTAGGAACTGAAGGTTGTATTGTACTTAAAGCACCACTGTGACTGCTATGAACTGCAGTATCAGAATGAATGTTGGTGTCATTTCCAGGAACAACTCTATCCTCACTATCTAATAACACAGTAATCGGATCAGTTTGAGACGCTGATTCCACCTTAACTGTTGATGTAACATTAAAATAGTTAGTCGGAGTTGGAGCTCGAACAAAGGCACGTTTAAGTCTATCGAGATGAATTGGACGTGGTAAAAGTTTTGATGTCTCTGGATCTTCCAGTGTAACTAAATGAGGAGATACTATATCCTTGACAATATAAACCCTCTGTAAATGCTTTGAAGCTTTTGGCCTTTCCCTGTAGGTTCCTTTTAGAGAAATACATACTCACCTTTCTCCAACACAAGTGGCTTAGCTTTCGCATTAGCTTTATCCGCCATAACCGTTTGAGATTGATGTACATTGGTCAGTACCTGTTCTCGAATCATGTTGATTTTCTGTTTCATAGAGGAAAGGTAGGTATCAATGTCCGGTGATCCATTCTCTAGACCCTGGTCCACTGAGCATAGAGGAAATTGTGGACGGTGTCCAAATACAATCTCATAAGGTGAGTATCCCGACGTAGAATTGGCTCCATTATTCATCGCAAATACAATGGCAGGTAGTAGCTCCTTCCAGTTATCTCTAGTACTGTTCATATAGGGAGTGAGTTTGTAGCAAGCACAGATTGTGTCCTCTCGCATGCACCAAGACAATGGTGAACATAGCTCGGAGTAAAGTTTTGTTGTATTCTTAGTAAGCGACAAGTTTCTGTTGTAGCCTTTGAGATGAATTCCGTTCCTCTGTCAGATATTAAGGTGTTACGCACTCCAAAGGTACATACAAGTTGAACTATGGCAGTACCAACTGTCAAAGCATCCGAGGAAGCAATAGGTACCGCAAATAAAAGTTTGGAAAACAAATCCACAGCAGTGAATATATAAGACTTCCCTGATGGCGTAATGGAAAGTGGCCCATAGAAATCCATTTCCCAAACTTGAAATGGTCTACATGGTGTAGGGAATGCAGTGATAGAGTTTTTGTTCAGCCTTGATTCAAGTTTAAGTTTTTAACAACAACGGCGTCGGGGATCAAAAGCAACCCGCTTTATGGAAATTAACGTTTGCATTTAATTTATCTTTTCTGATTAGTTCAGAAAATAATGGTATGTCTAATATTTGTAGAAGTTAATATCAACTTTTTACGTAATGTTTCCGAAATTATCAGCCAGTTTGGTTAATATATGTACCTTTAATTTAATACTGCCGGACATCTTGAATTTCAGATTAGAGGTAATTTTGAAATTCAAATAAGAATCGAATTATTTTGTATCAAACGCTACAAAATATAAATACTCACTGTCTTTGCAAGTTTTTTTTATTTACTTAAAGTCAGCTAAGAAAATTGTTATATTATCATTATATACAGATACAGATAAATGTAGTAAATTGGCGGTCATCTTAGAATACAAAATGGCGTCTTTTTACATGAAGTTTAACACTACCAGAATGATCGTAAGTAATGCTAATAATAAGTATCAATAATATGGGGGTAGATGTTTAAGAGTCTTAACACTGATTTTTACACATGAATAGAGAAACAACTTTGTACGGCAATGTTGGATTTCAAAATGGCGGTCATTTTGAAATTAGAATAATTATCAAAATATTTATGTATCAAACACTATAAAAGTAAGGATATTCTCACTTTATTTGCAAGTGTTTATTTGCTTAAAGTAAGCTTAGTCAATTAGGTGTATTATATATATATATATATATATATAGTTCGCAAAGTTGGCGGCCATCTTGAAATTCAAAATTGCGGTCAGTCTCCATGAAATTTAACGCTACCAGAATGTTCCTAAGCATCAATAATATGGGTGTACACGTTTAAAGTTTGGGTCTAGCTGGTGTAGAAATTAATATATGGGTCGCAGAAGGTGGCTTTTGGCGGCCGTTTTGAAAACCAATATGGCGGCCGCCAGGGGCCATGATTTTTTGGGGTCCATTTTTTCCCTGAAACCTTATGTCCTAAAGAGGTCATATACAAAGTTTCATGCTTTCTTACATAAGCGCCTATTGGATTTTCGACCAACATAAAAATTCTGCTATCCTAACTTCAAAACCACAGGTTTACGACACGAAAAAAATACGAAAAATACTGATTTTTAGTAAAAAAAAATGTTGCGCGCCGTAAACCTATGCTCCAACTCATGCCCTTCAATATGGGGATACTTTCATGGGCATACCTAGCTCTTAACATTTATATACAACTTTCTTTGCAGAAGAATAATAAACCTAAGAGGCCCATTGGCTTTAACGGTCATCTGACTATTGGCACAATACCACACCTCAACGTATATGGTAGTGGCAAACAATAAAGACAATAAAAAGAACTCTTTTAATAGAAGAAGCTCAGTTCTGATATATCTGATGAATTAGACAATGATTGAAGGTTCTTTGATCATGCTACAAGTCCAATATCCAATCTCTATTCATCTTAGTAACTTACAAGAAGTCGTTTAAAGATTTTAGACTATTTGATCCCTGTGGCCTTGAATGAAGATCAAGGTCATTCATTTGAACAAACTTGGTAGGCTTTTCATGTCACAGGCCCAATATCTGGGGTTTAGGCCTCTTAGTTATTCATAAGAAGTCTTTTAAAGATTTTTAGCCTATTTGACCCACGTTACCTTGAATGAATGTCAAGGTCATTTATTTGAACACACTTGGTACTTCATTCCAGCATGTCACAGGCCCAATATGTCTATGCATCAATGTTTGATGTAGTGCAAGAAATTGGACGAGCGGGAAGGGACGGCGAAAAAGCTGTGACCTTACTCGTGCACAATTCCCATCATCTTCGCCAATGTTATCAAGATGTTAGAAAGTTGTACCAGAAAAAATGAAATGTCATTTCTAAAGGAAGATGAACTTGAGAAACTGAAATCTAGCATCTGGAACTATACTTATTGTGACATATGCCAGGCTACCTGTACTTGTGGAGATGGTTCATTACTTCCCGACAGTTCAGTAGATGAGGTAGAGTCAGAAGATTTTTCTGATGATGCAGAATTGAAAGACATTGATATAGGTGATTATGATTGAAATGTGCATACTTTTGTTGCAGGCCTATTCTTGTCTATGATTTGTACTGCAACCAGATCACCATGGTATATAAAATATATCTAACGTTATATGTGCCACGACAATTTTGACAAACTATAGCTATTTGTTCGTTATTAAATTGAGTAACATATAGAAAGCCATTAGGTGATAAATTAAGTGTGAAAACCAATCAAATCCAGATTAAAATGTTTGATGCACTATAAACATTACTATAACAGCAGATGCTTTGGCACTGCAAAATAGTGTTAGTTTTCATGTTTTATGTAGAGATGAAAGTTGAAAACATATCTGCTAAAGTCACTGTACAATTACTATTAACGCAAAAAATGGGAAATAATTATAGTCCGCAACTTGGCTTCCTGTAAGCATTTCACTACACAGTCAATGTTAATGTGAGGATTTTTTATCAGTAGCTCTTATTCCTTTGTGTAAAATACAAAAAAATAAAAAACACCAAGAATTTGTTTTGTAATGTCGGTAACTTTTTGTGGTGAACATATGTAATTCTATTTTTGATGAGTCAGAATGCTTAACACACATGTCCTTAAATAGTACTACCGGTTGTGTTAAATTGTGTTCATAAAAGAAATATATGTTATGGAAATCAACAATTAACTGATTTTTACTTTTTCCATTATTAAAGAAATCTGCATGTATATATACTAAGTTTAAATTTGTAAACATGCATTAATTTAGAAAAATGAGCCACTTTCTTCTCCTTATTATACATGTTCAATTATTGATAATATGTAGAATACATATACAATCATTCTTATCAGTATAATCGTGAATATCCCAACCGCTATTTCACATATGTAATGATACTTGTATATGAAAGCACAAG
This sequence comes from Argopecten irradians, assembly GCF_041381155.1. NCBI lineage: Eukaryota > Metazoa > Mollusca > Bivalvia > Pectinida > Pectinidae > Argopecten > Argopecten irradians. Next base: position 21,134 of record NW_027187874.1, on the reverse strand, counting down.
TGAATTTTGATTCATTGAATTGGATAGTATATCTATAAAAACTTGTTGATTTTTTTCATATTTCTTTTGTTTTTTCAATTTATCATATAATATAGTATTTTTAAAATAAGTACACAAAAATTATATCACTCATACTTCCACAAACAAAGAGAAAAAGAAAAAAAAAGAAACACACACATAAATACACACACACACCTCCTCACAGATATCGTCACGTAAAGAAAACACTGCACAAATAAGAAGGCATTTGGATTAAATTATGTAACTTCAATAAAAGGACTATGGCGGTAAAGCTTAAATTTCTTCCCTACTTGAAAAAACCTTAAAGCAGTTAGAGAGAAAAGTATGGCGACAATTTCTTTGGGATAATCATGATAACTCTAGTAAACTTCAAATTTGCCATTTTACCCATTTCCTATAAGTTAAGTTTCAGTATGTTTAGTGTTCTGGTCTTTAATATGATTGATGAAAGCTGTGATGGATATTATGGTGTGTTTAGAAATCTTGACTTGTATATATACCATTTAATCATAAGAACTATTTCATTATCAATTTCACTATTTGTTACTATATTATGAAATCCGAAAAGCAATGCTTCTTTATTAAATCTAAAAGGAATTAACAGGTTGTAAAACTCTTGTATTTTGTAACAGTCCCAAAAATGCGTGCTCAATAGTTTTCTATTTCATCTTTACATAGCGAACAAAAAGGGCTTTCTGTAATACCTAATCTAAAAAATTGAACATTTGTTGGAAGTATATGATGGTTTATTCTATACTGTAGCCACTGCAATTTGATACATATTTTGATAAACATTTTTCATGTATCATTTTCAAAGTTTTTGCATTTGAACTGAGTATATTGTAGAAATCTTTTGCAACGTTTTCACTCTTTAAAATAATCTAAGATATATTGGCATGTAAGGGAACTTCAGAGTTACAATTGTCAGATCATAGTTGGCAATATTTCTTCTAACACTAGTAGCAATTGTCTTCAAGCTGGAGAAAGTAGATGCCTAAATCATACAATTGTCAACATTCATAGAAAGTATATAAAATATTTTTTAATAAAATTATTAACTATAGAAATCCTTTTTTGTGCCAATCGTGCTAAGAAATACTTTTGTTTTCAATTTTGAAAAGAAATTGTTATGTCAAATGGGTGTTTTTGATAGTAATTCAACACCTTTTTCCAGTGAGGTATTTTTTTGTTCTAACATATACCTAAGCTTTTAAAACATCTTTCTAAAATAGATTTTTACATTTCTTTTCACAATAAAAAATATATTCCATATATTTCCACACTATGCAAATTTGTTCAAATCAATAAATGTTTGAACAATGATGGTGATCTATTGCGATAATTTATTGTCCGTCGTCGTGCGACGTTCGTTAACATTTCCTTGTGAACGCGATAACTTTAGTAAATATTCACCGAGCTTGATGAAACTTTATATGAAGACTAATGTTGGAAAGATCTCGGACGACTTCAAAAATCGGCTTGATTCGACTGTAAATTACGGAGTTATTGCCCTTTGCAATGGCATCGAGAACACGATAATGTGAGTAAATATGGACTCAGCTAATTGAAACTTTGTATGTAGACTAACATTGGAAAGATCTCGAACGAGTTCGAAAATCAGCTTGATTCTACAGAAATTTACGGAGTTATTGTCCTTTGAAATGATAATTATTATTGGACCTTTCGAATACGATAACTTATATAACTTATAAAAAAACACTCAGTTTCATGAAACTTTGTATTTAGACTAAAATTGAACCTTGTGAACATGGTTGTGAGTAAATATGCACCAATCGTAATGAAACTTTGTATGTAGACCTATTAGATGTAAGTTCCTATTTCGTGAACAAAATACAACCGATGGCTAGTAAATTACATAACTAATTTTGTATCAAATATCAGGTGACCGTTAAGGCCCATTGGCCTTTTGTTTAATGAAATTATCACTAGGATTTGGTGAAGAGATGAACAAGTGATTAAACTGAGATATTTAGTAGAGATTTTATAACATGTATTTTGCATATGGGTGTTAAAAATATTTCTCTTACAAGACTGAATAAGAAGTTTAAATTAAACATTTTCTTTGATCAAAATTTTGTTTTGGTATACGATGAAGGTCAACATGGAGTTCTATGCCTTAAGGAGTAAACTTACTTTTTCTCATTTCAAATTCCACCCAGGATGAAAGAATTAATTACGATATTTTTTATCGTTTATTCACATTATTTCAGTTTTACTAGAATTTATTTAAAGCCAGGTAGTTTAGCATATTCTTTTAATTCTTCGATTGGTTCTTTAGGAAACAATTGTGATCCGTCTAAAATAACAGAGTGTCGTCTAAATATAGAGATATTGAAATTGGATAATTTTCTACACTGATACTTTTTATGTTATTATTATTCCGAATTCTGATAGATACACTGTATATATGGAGAAATAGGATCTCCCTGACGTCAACCACGTTTGATTTCAAAAAAGATGAGTGATAGTCCCTTTGGTTGACTGCTAAAATTGCACTATTGCTTAAAATATTGACCCATTTTCTCAGACTATCCCCCAAAAAAACCAAATACATTGTCAATAAATTTCCTATCAACTAAATCAAATGTTTTTAAAGCCAATAATAAGTTACATACCTGATAAATCTTTTTCGTCTTCAAATTGCATCAAATCATAAATTAATCTAGCATTTTCATAGATATAGCGACCTGATATAAAACCCGTTTGATTTTATTAATCAGCTTATCTTAAACAAGTTTTCCCTATTTGCTATTGCACCAGACCCAATTTTGTATCTAACAGTTAGAAAAGAGATGGGTCTCCAGTTTCTGAGAAATTACTTTGGCTTATCTCCAGGTATGCAAGTTATTATCCATTGTTTCTCAGTTACCGATAATTTTCCACTACTATATCCAAAACTTAACACTTAAAAAATTCACAAAAAACATTTGGAAAAAATCGACAGTGAAGCCATCAGAACCAAGACTTTTCTTATATCTTATTTTTCATGCTTTTTCAAACTTTTTGCTGCTTCACTGTATGTAATAGGATTCAGAGTAATCTAACCTGGGTTCTTCACACTGATGTAAGTATTCATCTATGCGTTTTTCAATATCTGTATTATTACCAAATGATTAAGTTTCTTCAAAAAAAGTTCTAACTTCAATAAGTATTTCATCCTATTTTGTAACTATTGCCCCATTATCGTTCTCTATTTTTGGAATGGTTTTAGATGTAAAATTTCTATTTTCCAAATTAAAAAAGTAACTTATTGCCCCCACCCCTCTTATAATACTCCCCTTGTTTTTCTTTTCTCTGATCTTTTTCATTTCTTCTTTTTTTCATCCAGCTGCATAATAAAATCGATTTATCTTGGTCTTCCAAAAGCTTAATCTCATCATATAATAGTTTTTTCGTTTTTATCCTGAAAATCGTTAAATTTCCATAATTCCTTTCCCTTTTTAAAGTCATTAAACTTGAATGATATAAGTGGACTAGACTGATCTGATTATTACCCAGGCTCGATATCTTAGTGATTAATACTAGGTAATAAGCTTTCAGAGACAATAAAGAAATTCAAGCGTGCCTGCTTTCTAGGGTTCTCTTCTCTCCGTGTATATCTACGAGTATGTGGATGACAGTCTCTAACTCTCTAAATATCTACTAGGACCACACCAATTTGAAAAATAGTTCTTCGGTATTTTTTGGTAAAATAGTGGGGCGAGAGGGATATTTTTTTTATATATATATTTTTTAAATTTTCATTTACAAAAAAAAAAAAAAAAAAAAAAATGGGGCGAGCGATATCAAAAATAAAAATATGAGGTATACAAGCATAAACACAAGGCCAAGTCCATTAATATTTGTGTTTTATGTACATGTACATTGTAGCATTTTATGTTTTGAGAGCCAAAAGAAAAGTTATAAAGAATATCTTTGGTCTCTGTGCAAAGTTCATGTTAATGTGCAAAGATTTAAAGAGAACAAGATAAAATAAAACTATATCAAATTTAACATTTTATCAACAACAAAATCTGAATGCCATTGAAAAAATAAACGAAATATGAACTAACAAATGAAAATGTATCTATGCTGTAAATCAACAGTGTTTATATTTCTCGTCCAGGCGGAACTCTACTTAAAAAAAAACTGTATGAGAATAAGAAATATTGTTGCTCTACAAGGATATTGGGGATATGCTGTATTTTGACACAACCAAGGATTCCTTCTTTTATTGGAGGTTTAAACGAATGTAACCCCTGCGAGAAATTGATGAATAATTCATGCACATTCACGAATAATTCATGAATATTATTCAATTATCCATGAATATTTTCACGCAATTCATAAACTTAAAGTTGTATTTCTTGTAAATGTCGCCATCACAAACTCTCATAAAACATACAATGTGTGAATATCAATGCTTATATATATATGATGGTTCAGATCCATGAAAACACCGATATACTATCCCGAGCCGTATCACGTGCTCAATATCGGCAATACCGGTACAGATCGGAATAGATCGAAACAGTTCGTATATTTCCGAGCTATTGTAAATGTGTTCACGTTAAAAAGATTTTTTACTTTTATAATTAAAAATACTTCCATTGCTGCAACTTTATAAAAAGTGGTAAAAGTAGAAAGTTTAAACCTCGGACAGACGGAGAAAAATGTGTATAATAACACTTAAAGAGTTCTCACTATGACAAAAAGAGTGAAAGTGATAGACCATACGACTTTAAAACTTATATAGGGGAAATAATTTAGGGGAAAATATTTCATTAACATCAATGAATACTTTCATTCATGAATTCATGAACGATCATAAATCTCTTTTATTCATGCAATCATGAACATTCATGAACAACCCATTCATGAAAATTCAAAAAAAGTTAATGAATATTTTATAATATTCATGAACTTAAAAACAATATTGAATGATTATGAATGTTAATTCGTGATAATTCATGAGTTATTCCTGAACTAAAACTAGCAGCAGTACCCCTGCGATACCTTGACGAATAATTCATGAACATTCATGAATAATTCATAAATTATTCATGAATTTTATTCATGAATATTCTTCAATTATTAATGAATATTTTCATGCGATTCATAAACTTAAAACTTCATGAATAACTCAGGAAAAAATCCATAATGAAAATTCATGAATCCTTTCATTCATGAATTCATAAAAGTTCATATCGCAAGGGCATGCACAAACTGGAACAATTCATGAAGTTTAATGAATGCAAGTTAGAGTCATGAACTCTACTGGGGGTCGTGGAATCAATTCAATATTTGATGAAACAAATTCTTATGACAATAAGTATAACCCATATATTAATACATAAAATCCGAAGATTTTAACTTGAAATCACCACTAGGTTACTGTGTTCATTATATTTTCATACTGTCACAGATAAATGCAAACGAAATATGTTTTCAGTGATACGCAGCATTCAATTTCATAATACATTCCAGGCAAATAAGTATATGTCCAAAGTAAACTTATAGTTGTAAAGCATGATTGTTTATATGGGCAATTTAATTCAATACAATTTGAAAAAGGTTCACAAACCAATATCTATGCATAATCACTATAGCAATATCAGTGTGCAATAATTTCATGTTGAAAATGATCTGCAGACAAATCAAAACTTACTGAAATTGTTCATAAAAATCGAGAAATAGAATAATACGTTCACTTATGTGCCAAAACTTCCATTTTAAGATGAAAAATGTTTCCCCTTCCAAACGCCAGCAGATTCAGCAGCCATTTTGAATTGTGACTGTTTTGGCGGGAAATATATATAGAAGTCGTGTGATTCATGTGGTCATGTGACTTCAGTGGATATTCATTAAAATTCATCAAAATATATGAAGTATCATGTCAAGAATCATTCGTGAAGTATTATGCATAACTGATATTCATTAAAATTATTTAAAATAAATAAAACATTTTCAATCATTTTGAAGATTTTCATGGATAATTCTTGAAACATTGATCATGAGCAATCTTCAATGTTTCATGGATTCATGAAACTTCATGAAGAGTTCATGAGAGACATGTGATGAATATTCATGAACTTTATTTCATGAACCACAATCTGCTATTATTCTTGAAAGTTCATAAATCATTCATGAATATTCATGATATCATGAATACCATCTTGCAGGGGAATATTATGCCTGCCCCATCGAATGTAATTTTATGTCTATCCCATATATAACACTTTCGTCATTTGTGATTATAATCGAATAAATCTTTAAACGCCCATTCACTCAAGCATAAAGATTCTGTTACGGTACTGGGAACAACACAATCTCCGTCAAAAGTTCTCACATTTGCAACACAATCACGCGCCATTTTTCATTTGTTTTTCTTAACTATTGATTCCTTTTTGCGCCTATATATGCTTTCGTTTTCCTACCGGTTAAAGAACTGAAGTGATTAGGATATCGGCGTGTCTATAGCACATACAAGAAACGTTCTTCAGATTTCCGAGCGGCTGAAATAGGGACGGTAAAACGTTTTTTTTTTCTCTTTTATTTTCTTGTTATGTTGTTGATCAACTTATTTATTCAGATAATCTGCAACATTACAGAAATCATATACTGATACGGGTGCCAAAACGAGGCTTCACTATAGTCTTTATCAAAATACTCATATTGGACATAGTTAGAGTCTGTATCATATTGGTGAACCTCATATAATGAATAACATCACATTGAAGAACATTATATTGTAGAACAACTAACAATTAACTAGAACTCTAACTAGAATTAAATAATAACTTAAACTGAAACTGTTCTTTAAATAAGGTTTCCTTATTATAAGTCCAGAAACCAAAACAAATTGAAGTGTCGATGAGTAGACTTCTTTGACTAGATCACTATCACTATAAAACCGGTATACGCGAGTTACAAGTTAAGTTTATCCGGTTGCTTGATTAGCCTTCCACTCCTTGTTCTGCGATCAGTTCGCGACACATGTTCCTCAGATCCAGCTCTTGGTGTGTGTTGTACACGTCTTTCTGAACCAGTCCTCGGAGTTTTAGGGGAAGAATTACTTTGCACATGTACAGGGGTTTTTGAATTAATGTTGAGACCTTGATCCGTGATGATCATCGTCTATTAGGTCCATCTTAGGGGCACTAACATGTTGGCGTCTGTTGCGTCGTATGTTACCCGTTGATGTCGTCACCCAGTAGGATCGGTCGTTCTTGTCTATAGGAGACTCAACTGTTCCAGGAAATCTACCACCTTTTTCTCACACCCAAACAGTCTCACCAAGCCTCTGTTTGGGATGGCTCAGAGCACAAAGAGGAATGTTAAAGCTTTCATTTTGTTTTGCCTTGTTTTCGTCATTCTTGGTTTTTACTTCCTCAAGGTACGGCCATTGTGGAGTTAGATTAGGAGGGTTTTCCGTCCCATCAATAGCTCAGATGGGCAATACCCATTTTGTAATGGAGTAACGCGATAGGCCAATAATGCTAAATATGAATCTGGCGAGTTCTGAATAAGTCTCTTAACTGTTTGGACAGCTCTTTCCGCTTCCCCGTTACCCTGAGGATAATGAGAGCTGCTGGTGATATGTCGAAATCCATATTCATTGGCAAAGTTCTGGAATACTGAGCAGGCATATTGTGGCCCATTGTCTTGTTATTCAAATCTCGGGAATGCCGTGATGCGCGAAGATAGATTGTAGATGTTGAACTATCGCTTGTGATGTCGTCGATGTAAGTTTCGTGATTTCAAAGTATCGAGAGAAATAGTCGACCACTACCAGTTATATAGTGTTTCTTCTCAATGGGCATAGATCTATCATACTTATTTGGCATAAGAGGTTCTGCTCGGTCTATACGATTTTTCATACATGAGGTAAAGTTCTTTACAATATTTTCTATCTCACGACTTAGACCTGGTCATCACACTAAAGATTTGGCTATTTCTCTCAACACTTGACTATGCCTTGGTGACTTTCATGCAATATTTGCAGTATTTCTGCGCGTAACTCAGTAAGTATGACTAGTTTTGTAGAGACCGTGATAGATGGATGTTCGTAAGTCGGCCAGCCTTCCTCACAATGTTTGATGATGACACGATACATGCACGAAGTCCTCCGCGAATTTTGTTTAAATTTCCGATAACCGAGGTTCCGATGCTGGTAAGCTATCTAAAATCAAGTGAACATACGATTCTACTTCCTCTTGAAGTTCTGTATCTTGTAATTGGCGTGGTAGAGGTGACCTCGACAATGCATCTGTGATGTAGAGGACTCTTCCAGGTACGTATGTAATGTCATACTCAAACCTCATCAGTTTCATCCTGAATCTTTGTATTCTAGGAGGAAGATCACTGATAGCCTTCATATCCAACAGTGACACAAGTGGTTTATGGTCAGTCACTATTGGAAAATGTTTTCAATTGAGAAAGTCGAAGAATGTCTCTGTAACCCAGGTGACAGCTAGAGCTTTCTTTTCAACTTGTGCGTAGCGTTGCTCTGTTTAATTCATTGATCGCGAAGCCTAAGCCATTGGCTTCCAGGATTCTTTTCCTGTATCAGCACTTTCCACATTCTTTAGTATCACTGCAAACCAAGCCGTATGATGACGCATCAGATGAAACTTTAGTTTTCGCGTTCGAATCGAACAAGCAAAGGACAAGTGTAGAACTTAGTTCCTTCTTAATAGCTTCGAATGCCTGGGCTTGCAAATTCCATCATTAACATGTATGGTACCCAGGAACTAGTACTACTACTATGTCAACTCATCTACATCAGATCTAAACCTTTTTGCACTTACAGCATGTCGCGTCACGAACTGGGCATTTTTCCCTGCTGTTTTTCGGCTTGAATCCAAATCTTGAACCTGAAGTTATGTTTGAGTTGCTCTCATGTGACTTTACGCTAATTACTGTTCGTACCTGACATAGCTTTGTTGGGGTTCTTAGCTTTACTTTTAGTAACCGCGTCAACGTTAACACTTGCAGAACCTCTTATGACAGTCTGCTGTTTTTGTACAGCCTCTTTTTTGTCTCGCTTGTAGTACTGTCTTTTCAAGCGTTAGATCCGGGTCCAACTGCATCTTTTTCTGATAAACAACTGTCTCTTATCCCGACAACAATCCGATCAATGATCATTTCGTCTCGAGAAAGTTCCATACTCGCAATATTCGACAAGATTGTATAACGAAGTGATCAAACTATCTACAAATTCTCCCTCGTTTTGCTTCCTGTGTTTGAATATTGTGTTTCATCGTTTTACAGAATGGCTCCCAAATTTCTCACAAACAACGCTGTATTTTCCCGTATCTTCCGCCGTTAGCTGGAAAGATTTGAATATATCTTCAACGCTATCGTTCGAATCGCTGGAACCATTTTGGCCATTCGTCGGGCTTAGTAAAGTTAAAACTATCTGGTGGAGGGACTTGATACGTGGCCATCGTTTACGAATTATAATCTGTCGGCTCAATTCAGAATGGTAGGGCTTCAAAACACAAACGCCAAAATCTCGTCACAAAATCAGTTTATAATATGGATTTAGCTCATGGTAACAGTCTTACCGTACATTGTCGTGTTCGTATAATCTTCCGATATCTTCTGACACCATGTTATGTTGTAATGATAATTTGATATTTATATTAAATTATAGTTTATATACAACGTGAGCTTCTGCTTCTAATATTTTGTGCAATTGTTTTGTTTGTATTATATCTAATTGTTTTTCAGTTTGTTTATGTGGCTTATGTGTCATTGCTTACCTGTATACGTATGTAAATGTTTCACATATGATACATGTAAATTAGGGATGCGCTGATTGACCAATCAACGTTGATTTGGGGCATTCCTTGTTTGGGTTGTTGGAACCCCATAGCATAGTTTTCGTTTACGAAATGGTGATTGTGTAGGCTAATATTTGCTGTGCTTTTCGAGCAACTCTTCGATTTATCTTCAAACTTTCAGCTTCGTTTATTGTTTCTTGCTGCGTAACTTGCCTTGTTCAACCCAATTCCGACGTCATGGCATCTTAACGTAGAGGCAATAGTGTTAGATGTGCCTTATGATCCTGTACTCGTGAAAAAACTGGACAATTAGCCGTCTACGAGAGGAGTTGCGATCTAAAACATCGCTTTTCGAGCCGGAGACAAATGCATGGTTTTAGCAAGGAAGTTACGCGAAGCGAGACAGTCGGAAACGGGGTCCGTTCCCTCTTCGAGCCTCATAGGAGAGTAGCGGCATCCTAGAATGCAACGGGACAAGATGGCGGCGCGGAAGTGCCGCGATAGCAACAACAACAACCAAACTACTTATCTATTCATAATTTGAGAGTTAGGAGAGCACAGTATATCTAAATACTTAGAACATGCGTAAAGAGGTGGACTAATAGCTTACTATATACATGTATTATAACTGCTTTCTATTTCTTCTTTGAGTATTTTATAACGATATTCTTATGTCTATGAAATATGTGATGAATCGGCGCTAGTCGAGATACATCAATCTGTATGTTGAGACATGTCTGTATTACTTTGCTCATGATAAACACGGTTACTGCATATATATACGTTATTTGTAAATATATGTATACATATCGTATATTACATCATATATATATATTATGAATATTCATGTACTCAACAGATATGTGTATGTTAGGACCCAGCACTTAATAGACATATATACCGTTGCTTTATTTTTTTATCAATTATACATGTAAACATTTTCTGGTATATATTCCAACCGGGGTGGTGGTGGGGTTACCGATACCTGTCGAGGTTTCATTTCTGTATACTTAACTGATTAAATGTTTCTCGATTACGCTTCGTGCGGTTAGAAAAGGATCATCATACATTTCATGCGTGTATATACAACAAGTATTGATTACCAGGTGCATGAGTCTTAATTTTCGTATGGGCATTTTTATATATACATTTAGGCCTACAACTTTATGTACACGGAACGAATTAAACTAATCAAAGACTCGCATTCCATTTTACGCTGAACGTGAATAATGTTTATTAGCATTCAGCCAATTTGTTTTCATAGAAAAAGTTCGATTGATGGAGCAGGTCTAAAAGTTTATGCGCTAAATAAAATATGTGTAGCCAGGTGTTGTTTACATCATTTTAAATCATCGCGCCATTCGTCATTTAAATGTATGTAAAGTGCACGTGCCGCACGGACCACTTGTCCACACTCTAATCACCGGCCTCTCCCCACCGCACTCTCACTTCACCTCTCGACAGGAACGGAACGTCCCTGTCGAGCTCAACCCCAGCATTCAATTCACCATTGTCAACAAAGAGGCAATGAGCCCTGGTAAGTATCTGTATGAAAGTGTTCATTAAACGTATTCATCATGTTAATATAATATGTCCATTTCTGTCCATTTATATCATCGTGTGAATGACGTGTGAGAGAACTTATACTTTTATACTTTATCTGCTTTGCAGGTCTTCGTACCAATTAATAAACATTTGTACCAAAAAGACAGCGTCCCTTATTATTTTGGGGAAACCCATGCTACAATTGCGCCTCAACGTGGTTTAGGTATTTTGAGGAAGGACCAGGGCTGCGCCGACAAACCGGAGCAGGTGCCCGCCATGGCGGTGGATCCGCGATCCGTTTGGGAGGATCTGTGAACCGGATAGCGGACCTTGTGTGTTTAGTGTGTGTTTACGTAGTCGTCCTGTTTCGACGCCAAAATACGGCAGTTTCGTTAGTGTTTGCCATTGGTTGTATAAAAGTGTATCGTACCAGTTTGGTCTGAAGACAGACTGTACATTGTGACAGGATGACTTTGATATCGCCACGTGTGGCTTGTGCATATTGTGCAATTTGATAATTGATGATTCGCGAGTGACTGTGTGTTGGCATTGCTAACCGTGTGAAGATTTTATAGACATTCAAATACTTTATTGTGATTAATAATATAGGATTTCTATTATGCTATAGTATGTATTAATAGATTTTAAAATTGATATAGGTGTAATTAGAATTGAGAAGATTAAAAATTTTGACACATTAAATTTTTTTGTAAGTCTGTTGTTGATCTCCAGAATATTGACTTCAGTGTAGCCTAATTTTTTCCATTCTTCACATTCTTATTTTGCCAAGTTATCACTTAAATTTCGTCCTCCGTGTTTCTCAGCTTATCATGTACTTTGTATGATTATTTTAAGACCATAAGTTGCATAACTGTCATGATGCTTGTGTGGGTTTGTGAGTGATTATTTATTCATGTAATTCATTTGTTCTAGTTTTCTTGCGCAGGGCTGGAAGAGATTTGATATACCTGTCACCTGAGGCACGCCATCACCAACACCGATCCCATCATCTATCATTGGACTCATCATCATGATAGGTTACCTCCCTTGCACTATACCCTGATTCCCAAAATGCACATCATGGAGTAAGGTAAAAGCATTGTATGTATATCTGCATTGATCTGTTTTCAAAACTGTGTTTCATCATATTGTCATATTTATTCATTGAATTTGCACCTGGCTGACCTACTCTTGGTAATTCTTGTATATTAATTTTGTAATTGTTGTTTTACTGTTGATAGATAGTTGTCATTGATATCTATAACTAGTGTTATCAACAGGGGCAAAATATATTTTGTATCCACTTTTGTCATTTTGGACTCTCAGAATTAATTCTAATGAGTTTGAGTAAGTTGGAGAAGTATTTTAGATAAACCAATTGAATCCCCACAAAGGTTATCTAGTAGACCTATACTTTGTAACTAGTAGTAAAGGTTTATCTTTATTAAGGAAAATTTGGATTTAATCAAATTGTTTAGGGTTCGCAACTAGAAATATAAATTGTTGGCCTGGAGCAAATTTCAATCAAAACATATAATTGGCTAAAAGTCCAAATCTTGCTGGTAAACAAAGATAAATTATGGGGATATCACAATTATACATCATGGATAGGTACGTGTGTACCTTAACCAGCACGAAGGGCAAATTTATAGATCTCGCTCAAAACAGCGACAATGAGTGTGAGGAATTATATTCATTTTCAAAATTATGATAGGATTGTAAACATTTGTTAAGAACTTTCAAAACAATCAAACTAATATGTTTAGATATTCCTCCATATTCAATTGATATCCTGGAATACTTATAAGGGTCACCAGTGCCCTGATTTGTTTATAGATCAGGATAGGATTCTGGATGGCAGAATTACTTTATTAAACAATTACATTCAGGAGGTAGACCAACATTTAGGTGTAAAAATCTCTAAATTTTAGAGCAGACCTTTTGAAATACCAGAGAAAAGGCAGGAAACCTGTGGTTTAATTTTGATTTATTTAAAGACGGTGTGTTCATCCCGGCAGAGTTTTTTGGCTCGGGTATGGATGAAGCGTTTTGTAACTAAAATCTTTCATGATTGTGTATGATTGTTTATTTTGCATTTATTACTTATTTGTAAGCTTGTATGTTTTTGACATAACCTGTATATATATATGCAGTTATGTCTAGTCCAATACAGATGGATCATGATACAGTAGGTATGGATGATGGGAAGGGAGCTGGAGTAGCTTCTGGCGGCCCAGGGGATAAACAGGTTAAACCTGGGGTTCAAAATTGATCCCGAATCACCTACAATGTCTGATGATGACATGATTAGACATCTCTTGTCCAAAGGGAAATATGTTATATCCACTAAGGGTACTGTGGATGGGAACTGGTATTAAACCATCAGTTATTCCCCCCTTGGATAGAGGAGATCTAGTTCTATTTCATTTTTAAAAATAGCACAAGTAATGATGGCACTTCATCATTTTCGGGTAATAGGTCCCATACTCTACCCAAGATTCCACCATTTTCTGGGATGACCCTCCCATGAAAGGGGACATATCCTATATGGAGTGGAGATTTTGAGATCAGGAGTTTGGACAGAGACCCAGATGTCTCTCCCAGCTGAGTTGATTCAGGCGATCCGTCGGTCGTTGCGTGGTACTGCGCGAACGTAGGGATATGACGTATAGGGGGAGGGGTCTAACTTGTACCACAGATTTTGTCCAGAATTAAGATTCTTTTAATTGGCAGATACATCAAACACATGGGTATGGTTAGTCTTGCATGGTATTTTTTAATTTCACAAAACGTCAAAGACCTCGAGGTGATGTCGTTGTCAAATTTTGGGTGACGATCTGGCAATCTCTTAATACAGACAGCGTTACAGATAATGGTTCCTTACTGACACAGACGGCAAATAATAAGATCTCGCTGGCGTCACAAATTTGTGGGATCGTCATATATGGACACGGATACAGTTACGGAGTCATACTAGGCACAAAAATAAGACGTGAAAGTACTAGTTATGACTCAACTATTTATCTCGTTAATTTTGTCTGTAACAAAAATTGTCCAATATGAGAGAAAGTGCCAGTTGTCCACTTGTGTGCAAATCGTGGGAGTATGTAGCAAGGTATTGCTATACAGAGTTGTTTTAAATCATCTACGCGCCGATCGTACATTGAAAAGTATGAAGAAGAGCACGGGCCGCATCGGACCACTTGTCCAACAACTTCTAATCACCGCCTCGTCTCCCCACCGCACTCAAACAAACTTCATATCCTATCGTCAGGAACGGACGTACCCTGTCCGAGCTGTCATACCCGCCAGGCATTTCAATTCACCATATGACATCAAAGAGGAAATTGAGACCTGGTAATTAACTGTATGAAATGTGTTCATTTAAACGTGAAACATTCATGTAAATATCAAATTTCCCATTTCTGTCCATTTATAACATCGTGTGAATGACGTTGTGAGTAGAACTTATACTTGTTAATACGTTATCTGCTTTGCAGGTCTTCGTACCAATTAATAAACATTTGTACCAAAAGACAGCGTCCCTTATTATTTTGGGGAACCATGCCTATGTAAGAAAAAATAAGTTCGTGATCCTGCTAGATTTGACCAGTCTTATTAAAACGGATATTTTTACCTATTTTCTCTTCTTTTAATGAAGGACTGATCCAGGTTTTCTTTAGCTTTTTATGGAGGTGTGTATACACCTGCCATTATAAAATCACTATAGTCACCGGAACCTTATACCTTGGTAATCCTATCGACAGTTTCCGGAACTACGGGAGATAACATTACTTTGTGTATTGCAACGTATGTTGTGTATTGTACAGAAGTCAATAATTGTCAGGGGTTCCCTCATTTACCACATATTTCATTGACATTTTAATTTACTTCAGACTTATTTTCAACGTTACAATAATGTATTAATTATTCTCAAATAATGTGTGACTCATATCGGTACCTATACTAAGTAAGCTGTTACTGTTAGCCTTACTAACCTAGGGCAGGCTATTGTAACGTAATAACCGCGGATCTTATAGTAATTGCATCTACTATAAACTTGTTTGCAAGTAAAATAATCCAGCTGAAAATGAACGCCCTTTCAATTACGGTTATTTAATCAAATATTTAATTGCTAGGCCTATAATATTTTTATTAAAACGATATATCCCAAACTAACGAACATTAGCAAGAACACAGTCCGTACAAAGGGGCACAACTGTTACAAAACTTCGCCGACTCACTACACGAGAAACAGTTCCCTTATAATATCAAACACAAATATAATTATCGACAATACTACCGATCACATTTAGGTGGTGCAATTCCAATATAGGTGCATCATGATCAAATGGTACAAAGAAACTAGGATTCGTATGCTTAAAACATTTTGTAAATAATGCGTAATAATCTACGGTCTGTTCGCGCCATTTCATTGATGCCACCCGCCATATTGGAAAAGACAGGCTTTCGACACGCGAGAAATTAGAAACTACATCAATCAAAATAGAAACCAAGGTAAGAATGATTTGCTTGCATAAAGATAGTAAAATTGTAATCATCTCTTTCTAACGCATATTTGTGTAATATTTGTGTTGGTGAGTCATCGTGAGTCATCATTTTGGAAATCGTCCTTCACTATTTCTTGGGTCAAGTAACGATGTAAAAAAATCATAGATTCAAGCAAATTCCTTGAAGCTTTTTTTTCCTTTTCTGGAATTTTATTATTGTCATCGATAAATAAGTTGAAATATATTCTCCTTATTTTAAGCTGCGGGCTAGTTAGCTCGTAAAGGGCCATTGGTCTTGGGTAGGCTATTCTTAATATTAAAATTACTTGGCAGGCTTGTGACAAGCTAGATGAAGGAGGCCGGTATATATCCCTATTTATAGGCTATCGAATACTATTTTTGGAAGTTACCGCTGATGGAAAGATTCAGGATTGTACTGTTGCTTCACACGTTATAGTCGTATTTTCAAAGACACAAATTATATTAAGTTTAATTATTTTGTCGCAGTTAAAAGCCTCAATTTTTCACCCTGGGTGACGCTACGCATGCGCAATTGGAACAAAATTAACCGATACTAGCTACCACAGCGTGCTTAAAGACAAACTATTTATTGTTCAAAGTTAACGAAGGTTTTGACTCATCTTATAAGGAATTTTATCCTGGATGGCGCTACGCATGCGCATTACAAATAAAGCGATTTTATAATGCTTGCTATTTTTAAGTTCACGCTTGAGATTTACATATATGCTGAGAACAATTTCATATTTCTCCAATGCTCGAGATTTTTATGCTTGAGAACAATTCTTTGACATTTGTGATTTGAAACAATATGCCTGAGATTTTAAACATTTTGAGAACAAATATTACTCTTAATACCTGAGATTTTAATGCTTGAGAATTTATTATTTTACGCTAGAAAAATACGCCTGAGACTTTCATGCTTGGGAATAAATCTTTGAAATGTGTATCAAAAATATGCCTGAGATTTCAACAATTTGAAAAATGATTTAGATTTTCATATATGAAAACGTAATAATGTATGGGATTTGTATACAAATATGAAATTATTAGAAAATGTATTTGAATGTCATGATTGAATAAACATTTAATGTTAACGTTGAATATTCTACTTTTTTACATCTTTCAAAGTATAGACCAACAATTTAGTTCCAGAGAAGAATTCTAGAGACATTTGATAATGACGCCCTAGTTTTGTGATTTGTTTGTGATTTGTGAAGTGTCATGTTGATGCATATGATTTGGTGATTTTAACATTTGAAAAAAGTCTTACTTTTTCACATATGTACTTTGAAATGAAGAAAATGTATTAAAATGTTCATGATTGAGAAGACATTTCATGATTTGCTTCTTTATTTACAACATTTGAGTATGTATATTTTACAAAGACAGAATTGACATATTTAACGTATTGCTAAAAGAATTGCTGAGAATATACCTTAGAGAATTTGAATTACATCCCCAAGATTTGTATGCGCATTTGAAGTGTACTGTCAACGCAAATGCATATTATGTCATATATGTAACAATAACATTTTATTTCTAGCTTGTGATCATGAGAACATGGTTTAAAAACATTTTATGAAAAAAGTTGCCTTTCTTATTGTGTGTCATCATGGTGACTTGATCTGAGAGTACTGAATGCTAAGTTGAGAATACAACTAGTTGTCACATGCGCATTTGATGCAATATTCACTTATACATTAAGATTAGGATACACTATTGTCATTTGACACTTTGCATCATCAATTATGTTCTATTTTAGTGTGAAATTGTGATGCTGTTAACAGGTTATCAAATAAACCATTAAGGGAATCTACTCTCACAAAATGAACTGTTTTTAATTGAAATAAATCTTGCTTAGAAAGATTGTGTGTAACTGTTTTTTTTATTGAAATATATTTAAGTATTTGACATCTGCAATGACAATAATGCTTCACATATCTTTCTTTGGCATCATCATCTCATATTTATTCAGATTATGAAATTAACACAACATTGGTTAGTCTAATGGACATTCTTAGAACATTACATTTGTAACTTTGAAGACAAAATTTAATGAAAACATTTATTTAATTTGTGCTTACTCAATCTGTGTAGCTGAAATATTGAATCAAAAATGCGAAAAATGCAATTTAAATTCATTCATTTGACAGTATATCACTCAGTGTTACTAAAGCTTCATAATGTCAAAGTGACCTAGCTTGGGCAAGTCTAATGGTAATTCTTAAAATATTGCATTTGTAGCTTTGAAGGCAAAATTTTAAAGAAAACATTTATTAATTTGTGTTTATTTAAACTGACTTGTGTAGCTGAAATATTAAATCAAAATTGCACAAATATGGAATTTCATTCATTTGACAGTATACCACACAGTGTTATTATATATATTGATTAAAGTTTCATATGTCAGAGTGACCTACCTTTTTATAATGTTTCATGAGGAAAACAGTGCATGACAATCTTAATACATTGCATTTGTAGCTTTGGAGACAACATTTTCAGAAAACAATTATTTGAGATGTGTATCTGAAATATTAAATAGAATTGCACAAAAATGCAATCCCTATCATTTGACACTTTACCAAACAGTGTTATTAAAGCTTCATTATGTCAGAGTGACCTAGCTTTTTCTGATATTTCAAGAGGAAAACAATGCAAGGCAAATTGCTTGGTTTTTATTTCCTACGCACAACTGAAAAAATGTTGCTAACTGTGTTCCTTCTGATTTGGACAAAGTCTTGTACGAAGATGATAGAATTTACAAAATTATCCAATCTAAACTGGATGACTCTTAAGAACTTCTTCTCTTTACCGATTTACCTAAAGGGGTTCAAATTGGGAAAACACGGTTTATCTGTAAACACAAAAAGAATTTTGTTGGTTGTATGAATGTTGGTTAGAGATCTAATTTAGGTTATTCTCTTGAAAATGGCTTAAACATAACATTTGCACATTGTCAACACATTCTTATGGTATTTAAGTCATGTGCTATTGTGATTCACCATTCCCGTGGTATTTATTATGTTTTTGATTCTTATTCTAGAGGACCTACATCTCTTGCAAACCCAGATGGTCATGGTGTTCTTTCCATTTTTATCTACTTTTGCAAAACTTTGCAGCTTTTTGCGTGCATTATGTTTGTCATTATCTGCTACTTCTCTTGATCAGGTGCAATATGAAATAAATGGTATTGCTATGCATGAGCATCATTCCCGGTTTCAAAGCAGTATATTTTGGGTCACTATCAACTTTGATTCTGCGACAAACTCTAACGGTGTTAATGGCCATGACAGCAAGTTGAACAAAATATGCAAACAATCTTCATTTCAACTTACAGACATTGACTTTTTTGATTGCACGAAGAAACCAAAGCCACAAAAGAGAAGAAATACTTCAGATTCTCATTTGGACTGCCCCAGAAAAATCTTTAAAAACAAAGATAGGATTGGTTCGTATCTTCCCGAAACTTCAAACAATATAACCAAAAATCATTGTGCTCCAAAGGATGTTTCTTTAGATAGGGAAGCAAACAATGTAATTACAGATTTTAAGAAGTCTGTAGCTGAAGGTCCTGCTTTTGTATGCACATGTTGTACCCAACCTTGTTTTCGCAATGGTGTTGTCAGAGTTTCTGATCTGCTGCGTACATGTACCACTTGCATACAAAATTTAAGAGAAAACAAAATGCCGTCTTGTTCACTGCAGAATGGTATGGGTTTTCCTGTTAAACCACAAGAGTTAGAATTGACACAAATGGAAGAAAGGTTGATTAGTCCAAGAATACCATTTATGCAGGTTCTTGAAAAGCCTAGAGGTGGTCAGAGAAGCGTGAAAGGCAATATTGTCAATGTTCCAACTGATGTTAATATAACAATGACAAGTTTGCCAAGAACATTGAATCAATCTGAAACAATTCAGGTGAAGCTTAAAAGGAAAAGAGTTTTAAGCATTCAGTTATCTATGAGCCTATTCGACCAAAAAATGCATAGATACACTGGAGTGGCTACTTTCAAGTAGTGAGCTTTTTAGAGCAGAGGTAGTTCAAATAAACAGAGACTGGCAAATCAATGATGAAGAATATGACAAATCCAGTATCGATCAAGCTTCTGCCAAGGATCACTCAGAAGTACACTTCTCAGCTCATGTAAACTCTGATTTAGGCATGATTCATATGTGAACCTTTCAGCTCGAGAAAACTCTGATGTAGGCATGTCAGATGTAAACCTTTCAGCTCGAGAAAACCCTGATGTAGGCATTTCAGATGTAAACCTTTCAGCTCAGGGAAAACTCTGATGTAGGCATGTCAGATGTAAACCTTTTAGCTCGAGAAAACTCTGATATAGGCATGTCAGATGTAAACCTTTCGGCTCGAGAAAACTCTGATGTAGGCATGATGTCAAATGTGGGACTCTTTCAACTTTCTGGACAAGGGAAAGACAGGATATGCAGGACTGACTTACGTCTGCACCTGAATTCTATGCGTTGCGATCTGTAGCAGTGTTGCATTGCTCATTGCTAGCAGACAGTAAAGCTTGCTCGGCCGCTGCTCTGTCCTTCGAGTACCATGCAGGTGAGCGAAACCACTTACCTCTCCCGACCTCTTGACAAAGCCCCTTTCACTGGTCCACTTCTGTTCTCTGTGGTGTTTTTAACCAGTTGTTACAGAAGGACCTGAAAGAGGACTCTGTGGCGTCTGGTATTCCGTTTTAAGAAGTCCAGCTCTTTCTGGTCCTAGTTATTCGACAGGGTTCTTGGGCCACGCTGCCTAGAAGAAGCTAGACCTAATCCCAATGCATCGGTCTGGCAGGGATAGAAGGCCTTAAACCCGTCTCTCAAGGCCAAGGGGAAGAAGGGGAAGGGTGGCAAGAGACCTCCTTCAAAGGGTAAGTCGAGTTCCTGACTCGCTTCTTCCCTCCATACCATGCCCGCTTGTTCCTCTAGACCTGGATGTTCCATGGGTGGTTTAAACCCGTCTTCCAGTGTTTGGGTGGGTCTAGATGTGCCATTTCCGGATCTTCCGGTAGGCGGCCGTCTTGCTTCCTTTCTCCCTCATTGGAAGGAGATCACTCAGGACAGCTGGGCTCTATCAGTGGTATCGGAGGGATAAGGCATTCCTCTGACTCAGGTTCCGCCCTTGTCTGCCAAGCCAATTTTCTTTCCTCCGCCGGGGGATCAAGAAAAGCTCTTGCTTTGAAGGAGGAAGTCAGGACCATGCTCCGCAAAAGGTGCGGTCGAGGAAGTTCCTCTG